>NC_089798.1:21763556-21816056 GCF_040412425.1 Macrobrachium rosenbergii
AAATCGTTGTCTCATAACAATGCAACCCCTTCTACTGGCAGTTCTTTATCAATCACCCCTAGTTCAACTTTTCCTTTTACAAGCAGACAATCAAGGTAGACATTTGCAAGAGGAATTGATGATATTCCAGTTAGATCCTTCACAACAACTTTCTCACCAGTTAGATTCTTCTTAATATTAGGTAAAGCCTTATTATACAACAAAGTTAAAGCAGCCCCAGTGTCTCTTAATATAGTGACCTTATTCATTTGTCCTTCCTCCCCCCAAGGATATTATCCCTTCAGACTTAAAGTCATCAAACACATCAGATACATTTGCATATGCATGCGAAACAGGTTTTACTCTGGGAGGTTGGAAAACTTACTTTAGGTTGCATAAAAGAATTGCGGAATTTATCAGATCCTTTACTTTAGGTTCTTTACAATTACGAATTGTATGCCCCTCTCTCTTACAATAACTACATTTAACCTTGTCAGGAACTTTGGGATTATCATCCGAAATCTGTTGGGGTTTTACGGAAAGTGGTTTTACAAAAGTCTCAGCTCATTTATTGGGAACAAACCTATGGACTAATGAATAAGTATCAGCCAAGGAAGCAGCCTATCTTCGATATAAAGCATTACATTAGGGGGAAGTTTCCTTTTAAATTCTTCGAGAACAATTAAATTCATTAGGTCATCAAGAGTAGTTACTTCGGCACAATTAAGCCATTTCTTAAAAGCTCTAAGCTTGTCAGAGGCAAATTCTAGAAAAGTTTGAGTGTTGGATTTACATAGGTTACGAAATGCTTGTCGATATCCTTCCTCTGTTATGGAAAATGCGTCTAAAATTGCCTTTTTGACTTGTTCATAGTCATTAGTATCGTCTAGATGCCTAACAACCTTAGCAGCTTTACCTGACAATTTAGGTTTAATGAGCCATACCCACTGTTCAACAGGCCAATTAAGATGCTTAGCAGTTTCTTCAAATATCCTAAAATAATCTTCTGGATCGTACTCTGTGAAGAGGGGAACTAATTTTATATTTTTTGTCAAGTCAAAGGGTAATGATTCTTTTTCAGATTGCCTAGATTTGAGATTAATATCAGCCTTCTCTTGTTCTACCTTAAGAGCTAAACTAGCTTGTAATTCTAACCTAGTTTTCTCCATTTCCTCTCTAGAAGCTTGCAATGATAATTCTTCTTGTTTTACCTTGACAGCTAAACTAGCTTCTAATTCTAACCGAGCTTTCACCATTTCAAACTTTTTTCTTTCTTCTCGTAGATATAACTCCCTTTTCTCTCCTTCTTCTTTTAGAGATAACTCCATTTTCTCTCTCTCTAACTCCATTTTCTCTCTAACAGCTCGTAAAGGTAATTCTTCTTGTTTTAAAGACAACTGTGCTTTTTCATGCTCTACTGCAAGACGTTCAAACTCTAGCTTTTGTTCAACTGTAAGGAAAGTAGTTTCTGGAACAAGATACTGTCTAGCTTTAATACCCAAGGACCCAATATGCATATAATGCTCTATTATAACCTTCCTAATCTCAGACTTACACATGCTAGAACATACATCAATGTTTAAATGCCTAGCTGTTTCAATTAAGTCTGCTTTCTTGGCATAGGTTATAGTGTGCAATTCAGAAGAAGGATCGACCACAAACTTTTATGTATCAAATTTCGCCATTGTGGAAAAAAAAGGAAACTTAAAAAAGATGGAAACAACTGAATTAAAGTTTTACACTGGTTAAATTAGGACCATAATTATTAGTTAAGTGATAACCACGAAAGTGTAAACTTCAACATAGATTAAAAACAAAAGGCTTATACACAATCATCTTTAATATTTGAAAGTTGAATAAGGACGCACTAGGGCACACTAGAAGTATTTCACCTCCGGTTCTACCCAAAATGAAGTCAAAAGGAAGCACAATCGCTCAGCTAACAACCGTAACTTACTCCACCTCGATTAGAACGGTAACTTTACATACATATGTCAGGTGTTGCAATAGATTCATTCTATACCCCACAGACAAAATGAATAACGCATGGTACTGGTATCTATGGACCCAGGGAAAGACTATACGCACAGAGTAATAAGATATATAAGGAACTTGTAAACAATGTAATGGCAGATTAACTAGTTAACCAACGAACGGAGTCTCGGTTGGGAAAGAAAAAGGGAGGGTAAAAACCATTACACAGTCACTGGCAGCCATTTACAAAACAGAACAGCCGTTTTCTGTCACCGGGAATTTACACACAATAACGTAAATAAATTATTAGGTCTAACAAACACAAAAACAGTCACCTAATGAACTAGAATTCAGAATGTTTTCATCAAATAAGGTTGAACAACAAATTACTGATTAAAAGTAAAACCACTATCAACTGACACTTAACGAGGTTGTCAAATAGTATATCATATAAAGATATTATATCCCGGACAGGCCCCCATTATATTGTTATAGATATAATAGACATTTTATTACTCAATATAAAGTTAATTTCATACCCTTAGGTTCAGTAGACTATAACAATAAAGAAATATCAAAAGAGAAGTGAATGATAATACGATAGTACAAAAGTTAAATATTATAATTTAAAGATTATTTACAGCAAACTAGAAAACAAATACAATTTGACAACTACGTAGCAGAAAAGTAAATTATCATGAATTGGAAACTTAGAACAAAATACAATTTGTTATTCAACCCTTACAATACAAAACTTATACCCAAGTGATTGACATGTCAAAGAAGGTAAACTGCTTCCCTGCCGGATACCAGGTTCTGGTGAGCTGAGTGGAGACTGACGATAGAAGTGAAACAGTAGTTGAAGAAATATAGGTTGGGTGGAGATAGAGTAAAAGCAAGGAGTTTAAAGACAGGAACAACCACTACTTCAGAAGGACAATAGAAAAATGGTATACGGAGGGGAAACAATCAGACAAAACATAAACACGAAACTTAATTATACAATAAAATGTGGAAGGTGTTACAATATATATATATATATATATATATATATATATATATATATATATGTATATATATATATATATATATATATATATTTTATATGTTTCCTGGTGCAGGTGGATCTTATGACTCCACAATTATTACTTTTACTCGAAAATGGCCTTGTAAGATACCCAGGACATATAAAACATAAACAAAAAAGAAGTACACGGAGCGGAGGGCTCTTCACTAGGGGAAGTGCGTGAAACACGTGGATATAAAAATAGTTATATTTGATAGCACACAAGGTCAAAAGGAATATTAACTGAAAATACGGTAAATTACTGCCGTAGAAGTCCTCCCGAAGGGGGAGCTTAGGAATGCCAGGAACACGGACCAAGGATAATTCTGCTACAGGCGTCTTTCTGAAACGATATTTGGACCCACGTTACACATCTAATGCTGGAATTTGGGGATTGAATTACTCGGGTGCACTGAAGGCGCCAAGGACTCCCCAGGCGTTACTTGTGACTCAGAGGAAAGAAGCTGTGAACACGTGGGCCTGGCTTGAACCAAGGAATATCAGGGAACACAAAGTTATAGGCCCAGAGATTAATAAATGCAAAAGGGCTAAGTAATCGTGACTAGCAACTCGTTTTGGGTACATTACCACATTTGTAGGGGCGCAGGGATGACGACGTCTTCTGCCGAGAAACACGTGTGGGAGCGTGGATAAATGGTAGCCTCCCTCTCCAAGGTATTTCTTCAAATCGTAGATTGGGGCGGAAAAGGGCGCCCTTGGGATGATGAAAAGGCCGCCGTTTAATGTCAGCTCGCGTTTGGAAGACTTGCAATCCCCCTTGCAGTCTTCTAAGGCCACGTGGAATGGAACACGGGGCACACAGGGCGGCGATGGGATCCACGTGGCGGCGAGCGGAAGAGGAGGGCAGGGGCAACGGCCCAAGACTGGACTTGTTCTCGGCTTAAACTAGCGGGCGCGTGTGGGGCGAGCTATCCTGGCCCTGACCTTTTATTGCTTCTGGACAGGGGTAGGGGGCGATGTCCTGACCCAGATCGCCGACCGGATATCATAGAAAACGATTTTCTTTCCCTGTACCAAAGAAAACAGTGCAAAGCCAGTTTACTGTCCCCAAACTATTATATTTTCTCTGAGCCCTTATTTCCCCGACCTTCAAAGGTTCAAACCAACCCAAAGCAGGGAAGGAGAAGAGTTTCCTAGCTTATTTTGGCGCTACTCTTTACAGCTCCCCTGGCAAGATAATATTCACACCTATAAACGGGTGCGAATATTGACAAAAGCAAAAATGAGCAAGAAAACGTTCGACTTTATTCTATCTTTTACTTTGCTACAACCTTTACTTTACTTTATTTGTAAAACTCTGATGCCACACTAATCAATAACAAACTGAAGGTTTACTTTAGGAGCAGAGTGCAATTTAGAATATACAATAAAAGGGTAAACTTGCTTGCAAATTAATTATTGCTCAAATACTTCCTAAGTACTGTTTCTACCCATTCTTTATTCGATTTACTTTACTGGGGTAATAAGGCGCTCAAAAGAAAATAAACAAAGAACACTTCAAAATTTCAAAATACCAACAACAACAAAAAAAAACACAAGGCAGAATTTAAAAGGAAACAAATGTAAACCCACTGATTCCTTAATGCTATCCTGGAATTACAGGCATGCTATTAGTTGTGCCTTGAAGAGGCGGCATTCGTGACAATACATTGTAGGTATTAAATAATATCCCCTTTACCAAAATCGTAATAATAGAATTCAAATCTTCTTTTCAATCGACCTCCAATTGTTCACAAAGCTCGACGAGCATAACTAATATTTCCCACGAACGCTAATCTGAAGGGGCAAGAACTTGACAGCTGTGAGGCAAAGAGATTATTCGGGGTTTTAACTCGCCAACTTAAATGACGCTAAATTTTTACGTCTGCAGCTTACAACTCGGGTGTAAGCTAAAAATAGACTACTCGACTTATGAATGGGAGGATAAACAAATGAAGGGGAAAATGGACAAGGATAACATTCTCCACATGGATAATTAAAAAAAGAAATGTAAATAAAAATAAAGGAAACTACACAGAACAACAACGAAGGATATTACTTCATACTAAAGGGCGGGCCGCACCGCGGTGATTAAAAAGGCAACGTTAAAATTCGTAAGGGCAGGAGTCTTGTGCCTCGAGATTCGTAAAAAAAAAAATGAGAAAAGATTAAATGCAAAAGTAAATAATATACGTAAAAAATAAAGGATAACAGAGTGAGGTATTTATGATTTACTTCTTTATCTAACTTCCGTCGCCAACAGACGACGGTCAGAGCTAACTCTCAGCCCAAGGGCGGGGAAAAGAAACCCAAAGGGCGCGACCCTTCAGGAAGAGTTGACACGCCTGCCTTGTGCCAAAGGACGGGCGTGAAGGCGTGCCACTTCCCACTCTGTCTCTCTTACTTCTTCAAAAAAATAAAATGATTTATGCATTTTAAAAGGGATGATATCCCATATGTTAACTGCCGCTTGTGATAAGTAAGGGAAAGTGTGAAGGAAAGATCGATAGAGAAGGATGAGGGATAGAAATTCCAAAAGAAAGGAAGAAGATAGCGGAAGGCCTTGACATCCTCTCCTGGATGAAAGGTGCCAAGACGTTCAAAGATGAAGAAGGGGGCCCTATGCCAGGTTTGCACAGGGGCCAGAAGAGCTCGGGGCTCCTTGTGGACTACCTCATGATCGCCCACACCCGTGGTAACTCCGCCGCGAACCTCTCCTCCTTGGACCGTTGTCCTTGGCCGGGAATCGAGGCCCGAGGCCAAAGGGCGGCAAGGGGTGCCATCTGGGTCAGCTGCTGCGACAACTGACCCAGGAATTTTGTTCGCCATCTCGGACATTAACCGGCGCAGATCGCAGAGTTCATCGGCCCAGGAAGGCGGGGCAGAATCATGACTCGCGGAGGAATCTGCGGCGGCGGCGAGAGAGGGGACGGCCGGAGGGGGCGGGGTCGACTTGCTTGCAGAGGTGACCAGCTCAGGCACTGACATTGGCACTGGCGCTGGTGGCGATGTGGTGGTGGTCTCGTCTGTCTGGACGGACGGAGACTGGCACTGCTCAGTGCGCCTAAGGGGCACTGGCAGAGGAGTTGAAGGCCGAGATTCTCCTGAAGGGAGATCTGGCTGAGGCCTCGGCACTGGCACTGATGCCGTGCCGGGCACTGGACTCGGATTTGGATGATTTATTGGGGAATGGGGACCCCGTAATGGTTGTGGCTTGAAAGGGGACGCAAAGTCTTGGCCCAGGATGACGTCATAGCCTCCTGGAATGTGTTTCGCTACGGCGAGACGAAGGGTCCTGGCTCTGTGGGGTCGGGTGACCCTCAGTTGGACCGTTGGGAGGATCATCTTAAACTCGTTTATGCCCTCAATGGTGACGAGCTTGCGTCGGTCAATTCTAGCTCCATAGGGAACTTTGTCCCTCCTTATGAGGGAAATTTGCGCGCCAGAGTCGTCAAATGCCTTGACCTGGCGTGCTGAGTATTTACCTCGAGGAGGTGCCACATAGATGGGACCCTCGGCAGGAGGGCCTAAGGACTCGGGATTCGTTACTGCCAGGGCGACGGCGGGAGTTCCTGCCTTATTATTTCTAGGGCATTTTGCCCATGAGGAAGAGTGGCCATAAACCTTGCACGCCGTGCAAAAGGTTTGGCTGAAATCTCTTCACACTGCCCCGGCAGAGGGCGCAGGCGACTTATTAGGGGGCTGTCCGGGAGAGAGAGACGCGGGTGGTTTACTGCGGCATTGCTCCTTGGCATGCCCGATCTTTTTACAGAACCCGCACACAACGGGCTTCTGTGATTGCCCATTCTTCGGCGGAGGGGCACCCGATAGGTAGGCGGGTGGCGTAATTTTGCGCTGCAGCGAGCTCTCCTGGGGGTGATGGGTGTCCCATAGATCCGCTATTCGGCAGCAATCAGCAAGGTGGGGCTCCTTCTCGGCGATGTGCGTGGCGAGGGCCGGCGGGGTGTAGAGTAGGAAGTTCTCTATTTGTATTTGTTCGATGGCATCGTTGAGGGTCGTAACCCCACGGCCTCGAACCATTTGGCACGGGCACGCTCGGACTGGTAGGCCCAGTCTGCCCAGGTTTGATTGGCCTCCTTCACTTGCCCGCCAGCCAGCGCTCCTCCAGCGTTCAGGGGTTATCTCGCACGCCTTGGCAATAGTCTGGCGTACGACCTCCCAATTTTCCTGCTCCTCCGGCGGGAGGGCCCTGTAGGCAATCAGGGCCTTCCTCCAAGGAACTTGCCCAACACCAGGGAGAGTTCGGCTGCACTCAGGGGCAGGCCTTAGCACTGTCTCGGCGCTGTCGAGCCACACCTCGGGCTCAGCCTCCGTCCACTTGGCATGCAGGCGAGAGCCTGGCTGAAGGCACTCATCCCCTGGGGGCCAGGTGGAGGCGAAGGGCCACTCTGTTGCAGCATTGCGAGTTCATGGGCACGCTGCTTGTCCCTTTCTTCCCTCTCGGCTTCTTCTCGTTTCTCCTGGGCCAGTCTTTCTGCCTCACGTTCCTGTCTCTCTCGTCTTCCCGCCTCTCCTGAGCCAGCCTCTCTGCCTCCCAGTTCCTGTCTCTCTGCTCTCGTTCCTTTCCCTGTCTCTCTGCTTCTGAGACCGTTCCTGCCGTGGGAGGGACTTAACTTCGTCTCGTCTCTCCTGAGCTAGTCTTTCTGCTTCTACTTGTCTCTCCTGAGCCTGTCTTTCTGCCTGTATGGCGTCCATCCTCTCCTGTACCCAGTCTCTTAGTTCTCTCCCGAAAGGCCGATTGTTCCTTCCTGAGGACATGAAGAACTTGAAATCCTCGCTCTGCTGAGACCGTGTCGACATTTTGCAGGCGGGAGAGGACGCTTGGTAACACACAGAATTAATTTCCCAGAGCTGTGGGAATCTTGGACACCTTTTCAAAAGCGGACGTAGCGATGATTGGTCTCCTATTTACCGACAAAATGGGCTGATTGGGGACGATGAATTGGCAATGATTGGTCTCCCTATTTACCGACGGAGCGGGCTGATTGGGGACGATGAATTAGCAATGATTGGTCTCCCAAGGGCTGAACGACAAACGGGCTTACTTGGGGACTAGATTGGGATATATATTTAGGTCTCCCGAATTACCGACAAAACGGGCTCACTTGGGGACTGAATGGAAAATGAATCGGTCTCACCAACGGACCGACGACACGGATTTATTGGGGACAAGAATAGAATATATAGGCGCCGGGAATTTCCGCACAAACGACGTCTGATCAGCGAGGGCGCTAGTTTTAATGACTTATGGGAGAAGTGTTATTCTCAAGGACAATTAGGTGGGGGGGCCATCCCACATTCACAACAGATAGGCAACACACGCAGCCGTAGTAACAGCACAAAACAAACACACAAAAAAAAACAGAACACAGAACATATAATGTCAGACCCCCAACAATGCAAAATTTGGTAGAGCGAAGCAAATCAAACAAACAAATGTTTTCCTAACTGGGCCACGGAATGGACGGTCAAGGCCGTCTGCGCCAAATGAATGAACGACGTGAACACCCGTAAACACCGAATGGACTTCCCGAAATGCGGAACAGACGACGGTTGTTGACCCTTTTTGTCCTGGGCGTATAATATACGCTTTCGCTCCTATTTCTAAAACGAGAGAGAGAGAGGGGGTAAAAATGCGTCAGCAATGGTAATCTGACTTTCGAACACGTGGTTGACGTCGAGGTCTCGCGCTATATCTAATGATTCGGTTTCAAAATCACTTGTTTCTACAGGAGGAATATGCGCACTATTCCTTTAATGATTTATCACCTGTATAACCTAATTGAATGGCATGCAAGCCGCGTGCAAAGGCTTCCAAAGCTAAGTTTTCGGCGATTCTCTCTCTCGTTTTCCTCGGACATGCGCCCTACTATATAAAAAAAATTCCTAGGACTAGTCACGTTTTCTACAGCGTCCTACGCTAAATAAACACAGTTTACTTACGCAGAATTTCCTTGGCCTGTTGCGCTGGCTTTTCAAAGGTTCGTAATCTGTCTCGTATCCAGCTTAGCTGAGCTAATTGCTGATTTCACAAATTGCAACACAAACAACAAAGGGGAAGAGGGGGGGGGATGCAATCATTACGAGAATCACTGGTCAGGTCGCCATTTTTATATGTTTCCTGGTGCAGGTGGATCTTATGACTCCACAATTATTACTTTTACTCGAAAATGGCCTTGTAAGATACCCAGGACATATAAAACACAAACAAAAAGAAGTACACGGAGCGGAGGGCTCTTCACTAGGGGAAGTGCGTGAAACACGTGGATATAAAAATAGTTATATTTGATAGCACACAAGGTCAAAAGGAAAATTAACTGAAAATACGGTAATTTACTGCCAGAGAAGTCCTCCCGAAGGGGGAGCTTGGGAATGCCAGGAACACGGACCAAGGATAATTCTGCTACAGGCGTCTTTCTGAAACGATATTTGGACCCACGTTACACATCTAATGCTGGAATTTGGGGATTGAATTACTCGGGGTGCACTGAAGGCGCCAAGGACTCCCGAGGCGTTACTTGTGACTCAGAGGAAAGAAGCTGTGAACACGTGGGCCTGGCTTGAACCAAGGAATATCAGGGAACACAAAGTTATAGGCCCAGAGATTAATAAATGCAAAAGGGCTAAGTAATCGTGACTAGCAACTCGTTTTGGGTACATTACCACATTTGTAGGGGCGCAGGGATGACGACGTCTTCTGCCGAGAAACACGTGTGGGGCGTGGATAAATGGTAGCCTCCCTCTCCAAGGTATTTCTTCAAATCGTAGATTGGGGCGGAAAAGGGCGCCCTTGGGATGATGAAAAGGCCGCGTTTAATGTCAGCTCGCGTTTGGAAGACTTGCAATCCCCTTGCAGTCTTCTAAGGCCACGTGGAATGGAACACGGGGCACACAGGGCGGCGATGGGATCCACGTGGCGGCGAGCGGAAGAGGAGGGCAGGGGCAACGGCCCAAGACTGGACTTGTTCTCGGCTTAAACTAGCGGGCGCGTGTGGGGCGAGCTATCCTGGCCCTGACCTTTATTGCTTCTGGACAGGGGTAGGGGGCGATGTCCTGACCCAGATCGCCGACCCGGATATCATAGAAAACGATTTTCTTTCCCTGTACCAAAGAAAACAGTGCAAAGCCAGTTTACTGTCCCCAAACTATTATATTTTCTCTGAGCCCTTATTTCCCCCATCACTACCTTCAAAGGTTCAAACCAACCCAAAGCAGGGAAGGAGAAGAGTTTCCTAGCTTATTTTAAGGAGCTACTCTTTTACAATATATATATATATATATATATATATATATATATATATATATATATATATATATATATATATATATATATATATATATATATATATATATATATATATATATATATATATATATGTATGTATATATATATATTATTATAATGTGTTATATATAACCATTCTACAAGAGTGACATGTATCTCTGTGAAATTTTTGATGTTTTGCTTGCAGATTCGTCATTTGTTGTGAGATATGATGATCTGATTTTAAAATGTTTTTTTCTTACAGATAAATTGTATATCATGTGATTCTGAAATATGTTTTGATATGTTTTTTCCATTTGTTTAATATATTGTGCAGTACATTAAGATGTTGTGGACTCGAATTCTTAGCGTGCTGTAGAGAGGGAGAGATATTTTTGAACCATTATTGCTTACCCACTTCCTGCATTTGCACAAGTGTTTGGAGAAAGGCAAGGGCCTCTTGTCTTATCTGAGTTGAGTTGACAGCTATCAGCCAAATGCTAGTTACCCATTAATTTTGTTCTGTGTGCCTATTCTGAAATTATTGTCTCTCTCTATGCTTATTATATTTTCCATAACCTGAGTAATGGGATGAGTAACAGAGGTAGTTGAAGTTCACATGCTGACAGCCGACCAAGAATTTGGTCCAAAATCACTTCTTTCTGTTTACTCAGGTGGTTTGAGTGAGCGGATGGTGTCAATCATTGATAAGAGCTCTGGCACATTTCCTTCTGAGCCTTAGAATTCTCTGTGTGTATTCTTTGGGTATTCTGTAAGAAGAAGAATAAGGTGTTCTGTGAATTCCCTATGAGTATTCTTTGAGTATTCTGGGAGGGCTTGAAGATAAAAGAGGAGTACTGAATCAGAAACAGTTAATTAGGAACAGGGGTTGCTGGGATAAGGGTCTCTCTCTCTCACTCTCAATTATTACCATTCATGTATAAGGGTGTTATACTGGTTGCTCTCCCATTTTGTACAAGTTTTGTTAAATTCACTCACTAAGTGTATACATTTTGTAAGAGTGATCTAAGGTATTTATATTGTGCAAGCATGGTGGAAAGTGTATAATGATGTACCTTGTAAAAGGTAATGTGATGTTTACAGGTTTTATATTATGTTAAGAGTTAGATGATGTTCTAGGTAAAAGAGAATTATTATTTTGATAAGGGGTGGATAATATCTCTTTTAGTGAATTCTAATCAGTTTTGCTGCTAATTATATATCATTGTGTATATCATTGTGACTTGGCAGTGTTGTCTTTGAGAAATTCATAGGCAGACGTGAGTTTAACCTTTTTTAAAAGTGAAGGTAATCTTTTGAAAGACTGATATAATCTTGAACATATTTTTGTCTTAGTGAAATGGCTGTTGGTATATTTCCATTTTTGCATATTTCATTCTTATGTGTCTGTGTTATTATTTTACTCTAATTTTATAATTAGTGTTTTCCAAAGTTTTATGTTGGTGATTGCTTAACATTTTGTCAGTGAATACATATTATTGAGATTTCAGTGAGTACTTGTATTGACTTCCATTTATTGATGTTTTAGTGAACACTTGTGTTGGGTTTGATTAATCAGGTATATGTTTAAAACTTGAGTAAAAGTTAGTGGTTTGAATCTTACTTAACCAAATTGCTTTCTTCATAAATTAAAGTTTTGTGAATTAATCTTGATTAAGAAATACTTAAATCTTACACTGTTATCAGATAACAGTAAATCTTTTTGAGATTGTGAACTCTGCATATAACTTTTGAACTTAGAAATAAATTTGTCTGTTTAAAGTTTCAAAAGCACAGTGTTTCATTTTGACCACCAGTGATTAGAGAAATTAATGAATGTGTACTAGGTAAGTGGTATATCTGTTTGTTCACCTGAGACTTATGTCGGTGAAATAGAACCAGAGAAACCATTATAGTGTTTGTTGAAGTGATGCCCATTTTCCACTAGTGTGTTTATAGCTTGTTGGTTGTTACCTCACCCATAACTTGATAAAGTTAGATTGATTTTCTCAAGTGATAAGTAAGTTTTATGGGATCACTATACCTTTAGAGTATTCAGTCTTATTATTTTTGTTATGAGGTTTCAAGTATCTGGTCAAGTGATGTAACTTTTTGGTCTTATTTGTGTATTAACCAGGTGCTTGATCACTTCGTGACAATATATATATATATATATATATATATATATATATATATATATATATATATATATATATATATATATATATATATATATATATATATGGTCGGGAAGTTGGGTAAAATTCGCTGGTATGTTGGGTGCTAGGCATCTGCCGGGAAAAACCTCAGGTATGTAGTACTTAGGCTCCAACTTCTTTTATGACCTTTGCGTCCGAATTGTTAATGCCCTGGACTCTCATTGAAAGACCGGGGTTTGGTCCCATTGTGAGTCAGAAATTTATTTTATATATATATATATATATATATATATATATATATATATATATATATATATATATATATATATATATATATATACATATATATATACACTCATATATATATTTGTGTGTGTGTGTGTGAGTGTGTGTCTTTCAGCATACCATTGTAGCATATTGCCTAGTATTTTCCAATCATTCATTTCCTGTTTGCTTACAGTATTCCTGAGAAACATTACAGGGGTACAATATGTCCTCCCCTTACTTGAAGAGTGAATCTAGCTGTGGTCATCTCTTTGCAGGTATTCCTTCTGAAACATAAAGCAAGAATGAGGCTTAAACTGATATGGAGGAAATGACCGTCTTCCCAATCCTTTGATCTTGAAACTCTTCTTATCCTGTTGCTCTTGATTCTCATTGAAGCAGTTATACCTGATGACCTTAGAGCGGTTATCATCACCCCGGTCATTTAGAATTCCACTTCCCCCACTTTAAACCAAAAGTAGGATTGTCAAACAAATTGTTCACACCCACCCTCTTTCCCACCGTGGGATCGGACATGTATAAAGCTAATAATAGAATCTCTCTTTAAAGGTCCAGAAGACAAAGCCACCTAACAGCTGCTGTTTCCATTGGCAAAGCACTCTACCGTTTTGTTGGCCATTAAAGCAGGTAGGTCACACCTCTTAGACTTGGCCCTAACAATGACGAAATGGCACGGATTGACACCAGCCTTGTGGAAGGGCGTACTTTCTGAAGGATTGCCACAGCAAAATGCATACATGCCCTTGCTAATGTCAAAAGAAACTATTACAAACTAATCACAGATTCAGCACTATGATATCTCCTGTGTGCAGCTCTATATTACTGTCCTAATATGAAGGTTCATAGTGCACTAGCAACTCTGTTAAGCCCTTACCAGCCACACTTCACTTCCCACTGTGACTAGTGAGCAGTCTTGTTATGGGTTACTGTACTCCAGCTGGAAAAGGCCAGCCATAAACGTGCCACTGACAGAGAGATGCCCAGCATTCCTTAAATTCACAAGAAGAGAAGAACTGGCTAAGAGTGACATTAAACTGTCATTGTGATATACTTGCCCTCAGTTTTGTTACTATTGCCATAAATAAACTGCTTGGTAAATCATTTGGCAAATTACCGCTGCCATTTCAAGTCAACTCCTAAACTCCTGTATTCTGCAAGTGTAATCTTTTATTTCAAAAACTGTCATGAATTAGGAATTTTTACAATTTTAAGGTATGGTTAAAACTGGATACTTTGGATTTGTGTAATTCTTCAGTATATCAAGGGCGTCACATGCCTTCATGCAGGCACCTAACTAATGAGAGCCATTGCAGCTGCATGCTTATTGTCAGTGTTATATCAATGTTTATAATTTTTCACAAGTGTGGCTACAGACTATGATAACTGCCGGGGGAAAAGTGAACAAACAAACAGCCAGTCATTATCAGTAAGAAATTTAGTTGTGTGTCCCAGTACAAACTAAATAAAATATGTGTGAAATGATCTGTGACCACATTTCCGAACAGAGATGAATTTTTTTTACATTGAAGCTGTCTAGAAAAGTGCCTTGATACCTAAATATTGTGGCGTAGAGTGCACAAGGGCGTGTTGTTCTAAGATTTGCTTAAGGGTCATCTTCATATAACTGAACATTATTTATGAGGTCATGCAAAGGACTTCGTTCATTTGTGCTATACCTAAAATATTGCACAATTGTCTCAGTGTTCCAATTTTCTCACATGTGTGTTTTGCATACCCTTCACTTTCTTCCACGTTTTCTTTGATTCTTAAATGTTGATATAAAATGATCTTACACACATCTACTGTATGTATTACTTGTGGCTGCGCTACATAGAGTGGGTTGAATGCAGTAGTTTAAATTTCACTTATGATATAGAAAGTTCATAATATTTTTTCCTTCACTTTACCTGTCTTGGTATAATTTCTGTTTTTAGTTTTTCCGTTTAAATTTCATGTTGATGCATGTCTCTTGGAAGTGGTAAATCCTGAGTTGCTCCTTGTTGTCTGATTTAATAGCTAAATGTTGGGTGAATGTATCTCAGTTTATTACTTGCCCCTGGAATTCTAAGGCTTTGTCCTGATAAAAGAAAAGAGGTGTGTAACATGAAAACGGAATAATTGAAGTAGGAGACAATCGCACATGTTTAGAAAATACAGAATGCTGTGAGAAATAAAAAAAAAATTCTTAAAAATGTGAAAAGTTAGAAGTGGAAATACGTAAATTGACAGGCCATAATTCTACAAAAAAAGTCTTCATTGGAGGCAGGATTCAAGAACCACACTCATGTCAGGAAATACAGGATCATCAACGGGTTCTTCTACTTCAGATAAAAAAGACAGTAATACCCAATACATTGATTAATTAAACTTGCAAAAGACGTTCTCTAGAAGTTTTTCAAATTTGCTTCTAAATCTTTAGCTGGTTTGGCACAAGGATCAAAGCCATCCTAGAATAAAAAAGGAAGAAGCAAATAACCGCAGTGCTTCTCTGCCTACAGATCCAGCAATGGTTTGTTTACACACAGCATGGAGTAAAATTTGTTGTTGAACATTATATCCGTTACTCATATAAAGGAACTGGCAGCTGTAAGTGCTATGTTTCTTTTACCTCCTTTTATTTTGCTGACATAACTAATAATGATTTGAACTTTCCTTGGAGGCGCTGTAGGCTAGGAGTATTAGCTTTAACCTGGACATCGCTGGTAACAAGCTGATTTTTGCAGCATAGGTGCAGAATTATGTGTAGAATCACATACTAAAAGTCCCCAGGAATCCCCCTTGTGCAACCTTAGAAATTCAAGATGGCGTCCAAAATGGCCGTCATTTTCCAATTTTTAGCATAACTTAGCTTGTAGGCAACATACAAACAAAAATTTGGTGTCTATTGCTATATTTTTAAGTAGAAGGAATCTAAAACAATATATAACTACAAGATCAACAACTTATAATTAATATAAAGCAAGATGGCGGCCAAAATTGATGATTTTTTTTCAATTTAAGCATATCTTTGCTTCATGACGAGTACAAAAAAAAAAAAATATATATTTTTTTTTTGGTATCTAAACGTGTTTACTGCAGCAATCAAATAAAATGATATTTCTAGAAGATCAGAAAATTTCACACAACTAAAAGCAAGATGGTGTCCAAAGTGGCACCAAAGATAGGCACAAGTTTTCATATCATATTATCCAGAATTTTAACAAAACTGACCAAACATTTTGGGGTTGAAGAAGACAATTAATTTGATTATAATGGGGTTCAAAGTTTGTCAATTTATATAATATGCATAATTCTGCTTATTATATAAGCTGACAAACTCTGGATCCCATAATAATAAAGTTAACAATTATACAATATTTTAATATTCTAGTGATGTTTCATCAAGAGTTGGTGCCTTCTCTTCCTCTTCATCACTGATATTAAGAGGTGGAGCAGTGTTATTGCATGAATGGCCGTTGCACTTGCTGCACATTGCTGTGCAAAATAGGCCTAGCTTCTTGCAGCTGCATATCATGTTACTGCATCCCCTGGCTTACATCCACAAGAAACCATTGTAAGAAGGTTTTCAGGGCAACTGGAATGTCCATTTCTAGTGGAACAAGTGTTCCATCTTGAAATCTCCATCCCCATTCTGTTGGATTTAGACTGTTGCCCATCCACTCCTGTACTGCAAGATATGTGCGATAGGAGTGTTGCTTTGCTGCAGCACTTGTTGGTGGTAAACTGGCCAAGTTGAACTCTGAACTTAAGGAACTTCGAGCAATAGCTCTCTTGTAAGATACATGACGGTACTCGTTGAGAGAACTATAATTACTGGCACCATAGAGTTGCAGAATAAAGTCTTCACCAGCTTGCTTCACTTCATCATGAGTGCATCCACTCTTCATAAATGTAACGAGAGAGCCGTGTTCATTTTTCTTTTGTACCATCTTGAAAGCTTTTGACTTTCCCTGACGATAAATTGCTGACACCGTATCACAACCTGTCACTGCATGCAGAGGCATTAAATAATTTTGGTTCCTCCTATGGCATGCTGAATTTCCCGTATGCTGAAAACAGTTATAGGATTGCTGCGACATAACATGTACATATCTGCAGAACTGCTTGCTTGAGCAACTAACATGACAAGCAAATCAGTATCTGTACCAACAACGGTAACTGAAGTCAGTTCAGTGTCTGCTACAGCTAGGGCTGTTGTAACAATTAACCTGTCTGCATCAGCATCTGCTTGTTTTACTAGTACACCGGCTGCTAGCATCTTTTCACTAAGCATTCCCCTTAATTTTATAAAACAATTGAGCACACTGTCTATGGTATTTAGCTTCAGCTGCAACTAGGTCATAAACATGTTGAATACGTTGTGTCACATCACTACCCCACTTGTCTTGCCTTTCTTTTGCAAGTTTTAAGATTTTGGTCTGGAATTCCAAGGTTTCTACATTACTTACTGCCCTTTTTCTATGTTTGGCAAGTTTGGCATTCTGAGTAACAGGCTCTGTACAGAAAAAGCAATCACTTTTGATGTCAAATATAGGGTACTTGACCGAAGTTCAGGGGCATTGTCTTCTTCTTCTTGGTGACACTCAGATTTTCTCTTTGCTGAAGTGATTGAGCTTCTCCTTGTGTACTGTTTCCTACATTGGACATGAATTCTCAGTGGTGTTGCACTTTCAAAGGTTTTATGAAGGCCATCATTGCGCTCTAAGCTTGAAGTCACAAGAGTTTGGCGTCCTTTTTCCCAACTATTATAGTTTTAGGTGAGCTATCCTCACAACTCTCTTTGCATATACTACAAGACATATCTGTTGCCTGAAATTATAAGTAGATATTTACATTTATATTCTATTAGCAGTATGTTTAAAAATAGACATGTATCATTATAGTTGTACAAAGCTGTAGTTCATTTGGGAGGGCAAATTTTCCCGAGTTTTAAACATCACCATGTACTTGGGTAACAAATACCAAGTAACTGTTAAATTATGTAAAGAAAGTAAAAATTTTAAGAAGTTTAGCAAAACTGTTCTTTATTTAGAGTATATCATGCATGCATCCTCTTATGTGAGACTATGCTCTAAAAGCTCATCTTCATATGCACGACTTAGCCTACGTCAGTGAATTTTTTCATTTTTACCTGCCTAGTCACAAAAAAATCGCTTAGGCCTAATCGGATAAAGAGATTATTTCATTATTTTTAAGTCATTAAATGGTGTGTGGAGGTGACCCCATCAATTATCATCTTTTCATTCGAGTGTTATGAAGTACGAGTGTGACCCAGTGTTGCCATTTGCACGATAACTATCATACATTACGATAATTAAGGTTCTAGGATGATAGCATTTATGCCTATACGAAAGTGTTTTCCTCTATAATTGAGTAGCAAATAGCAGAAAAAAAAACCTGAAAACAGACGAACTATAAGAAAATATGAGCTCTAAAAACCAAATTTGAGCAAAAACTGACCATGTACGATAATTTTGTTGATAATTATTGTACAATATACAATATGTAATAATGAGAATCTGGCACCCCTGGTGGAAATCCAGAGGAGGCACGCTTCAGATCTAGAAAAAGATTAAAATGAGGTGGCAAATGGCAACCTGGATTTCAGTAACCTAGTGACAGCGTTTGAGTGAGAATGTATTACAGTGTTCTCCTGAAATGTTAAAATCTCCAAGGGTTTTGTTATTTTAATGATGAAAGAGAACACAAAACCACTTCATTAAGCACTACACTTTATACACGTCACTTTAGGTCACTATGAGAACAGTTAATAGCATGGTAAATTAATAATCAAACTTTCCTTCACCAACACACACCATTCCATGACTTTCATGGTTTCACATTCACAAGGTAACGTTGTCACTATTTTCCTGTTTCTTAAACACACTAAGCCATATCGTATAACTATTAATGCCTTATCAAAAGTTCGCAGAATGAAACCGTTTTCTTTCTATTACCCTTAGAGTATTAGCCACAAAAATAAATATAATAAACAAGGAGAACTGAGAGCAGACCGTCAACTGTCTGCTTGGTGTGTTTCCTCTTCGCTAGCAGTATAGCCACAACACAGAACATTGCAAACTTGCAATATGCTGAGCATAACATTATCTTATTATTATACTGTAACTATACATTCAGTTTCTATTATCACACTTTACAATTTCCTTACTGACTACTGTTCCTAATTACGTTATTCTTCATCCTTGGTTTCTACGCCTATGTGTATTTTCAAGCTCAGAATATTCAAAAAAAGGTGGTAATATTGGGCGCCATCTTGGATTATGCTACTTACAAGCTGTTGATCTTCTAAATACCTATTCTATTATAATTCTTATACCTGAAAACATAGGGATAGCCACCAAGTTTATGTTTGTATCTCGTCTAGAAACAAAGTTATGAAAAAAATTGAAAATAACAGCCATTTTGGACGCCAGCTTGAATTTCCAAGGTTGCACAGGGGATACCTGGGACTTTTAGTATGTCATTCTATGTATGTTCCTGCATCTATCCTGAAAAAATCAGCTTGTTACCAGCTATGTCCAGGTTTTGGGTCAAAATTGACTAATACTCTTGGTACTGGGGTGCAGTCATGAAATAATGTCCGAATTCATTATTTTTCTCTGCTTTTACTATACTGTACGCAGAGGTCTTTGTTAGTGAAGCGTCACCATGCTAGTTGCAATCTACTTTCACATGATGGCTGAGCAGCACGTTTTGAACACAACTGTATTTTGTTATCACATTTACCAGTTACTGCAATCATTAAGGTTTGTTGGGTACTTCATTATATCGCAAATGCCTACGAGTCATGGAATTCAGTCAGTGCATACTATGTTCATGGGTCATCAAGGGTATGCGATCAAGCTGCTAGAATGCTGAGTCCCCTTCTATAAAGGTCTGATGTGCTCTTCAACTTTTCGTAAAGCTGATTTCATCATGAACATCAGCATGAAGCGTTTTAAAAGTTATGTATTTTGCATTGTACAACCCACTGTCTTGCATTTGACTCCTGCCTTTCTAGCACATTGTACATGGCAGTTATGGCAAGTTGACGATATTTGAACCCATTATCTATGAGCATGTTTGGTGGAGAGTTAGCCACGAGCTTGCAACTCATGCAGCTTTAACTTACAGCTTTGTAATCCTTTCTTTCCATTAATGTCAGCTCTAAGAATATATACAGAAACATCGCTCTAATCTATGAAGTAAAGAAAATGTCTTATAAATTTATAGGATTAATTCTAAGGTTTATCACAAACTGACTTGTAACCAATTGAGATGGCTTGGTAGACTGAATTACTGCATTTTGGTGTTGATGACAAATATCTTCAGGACTGCTGTAAAATGAGAAACTTCTTGTATGGAGAATTTCACAATACCACGGTATCTGCTATCAGGCAAACGAGCCGTGGGAAAAATACATTATTTGAATGGATGAGATGTGCAGGAGTGATTACTATTTAGTAATGCATGACTAAGGAAGACTAGGAAGACATATTAACGAGTAAGCAGAGTGCATCAGTGTGCATTTCTTCTAGTGTTATTCATCTCGAGCATTCTGTGACATTCAGTGAGCTGAGCTGTTTGGAAATTTCTCAAACAGAGAACAGCTTTCATCTTCTGAATTTCTTTATACTATGTTATGAGCCGTTTAATATGATCAGCTAATACATCCTCTGTTTGGACTATGTAAAGTGCCCTTCAATCGCTTTTATTGAATGCCAAGGGTTAATGTGTAAATGCACAGTGTAATTAATTTGATCTTATTCAAATCCAGATCAGTATTTTATATTTTTTATCCACTATATTGTAAACGCCTGGTCATTAAACAGTGTTCGCTGGAGGAATATATAAAAACAACAGCTGCCCTGGGCAAGCTGAAGACTCTCTTCGATAGAGGGCATCTGCTACTTGCACGTCAAACACCCTTAAGTCAATTACTGAGAGATGCTGCTACATTCTTGTGACAACGACATGTACAGAGGACATCAAAACCATGACTTTTGTCATGAGGTACAAAAACAACACTTTCAAGAGGAAATAACACTATAAAACCCATAACATTCCATTTATTATTTTCTGACTATATAAAAATCACAGAATCAAGGGAATTTATTCCTTTTACATATTTATTTAGGATACAATCATAGCATTAAAAACTAGATCAGCATTTCTCTGAACTGTGCTGACATAAAAAGAAGAGCTACGTTAAACTTGGAGTAGAGTCAAAACTCACCCTTCTTCAGAATTTCAAAGATGCCGTTAAACAGTCAAATCACGTTATTATTCTTCAAAATGAGCAAACACCTATATGGAAGAAGCCATGACAAAAACTACTGAAGGCCATTAAGCTCTGTGTTACCCTTAAGCTCAGTGAAGATGTGAAGAAGGTGCATCGACCCTTCATCTTGGGTGGGTGCCATGGGACATAAAAAGCAAAGCAACCGGAGACGTCAGAGTCGAGTCTCATCAACAACAGAAGCTCCTCATTCAGCAATCAATCAGCTAACTTTCTATACTTCTACACTGTCAAGTAAGCACTCACTGAAATTCCTAATGGTATGGAGGTTAACAAAGAATGTTTTGCGCAAAATGCTGGTGCTCTAAAAAACTGGATTCTGGATTGAAATCATTCATTTTGATCGCCTCATCATTGTTACGTCCTATCAAAGAGCAGCAAAAGTTCACAGCCTGAGCCTCCACTATTTTAGTCTGTCTACATTTTTGCTGAAAGTTTTGCTTAGCAGAGGAATGCGTGTGTGTGTGTGTGTGTGTGTGTGTGTGTGTATCTTTTTTATAGTCATCAATACAAATAAACGTCTTTTCTCATTTGTTATTGAATATAAAATGTTATGCCCAACTGTCAGGATCAAGTAAAACATATTAATGGCATCCGCCTCGCGGGTATCAATAAATACTTTATCCTAACAGATCTCTGTCACATATAATAAAAAACAAGAAAACAGTTCGTTTTAAGCGACCAAATAAAAATAAAAATCGAATCAAAGTATATACTGTACTGTAGCCCATAACTCCTCAGAAAACTTAAGGCCCAAGTCCTATCCATTGGCACAACTGCAATATGAACTTCAGTGATCAACCTCCACCTTAAATTAAAGTAAACGATTTACCCTATGCTAAACACAGACTGACACTTCAGAATAAATAGATTGCAGTATATAATTTGTTTTAGGATTTATAATTACAGATACACTGAAAAGAAAACGAGAATGGAGTTCAGTTCCAGTCTCCTTGTCAATCATCAATCATTTTCAGCTACAGAAACTGCAATACTTTCATAATCATAGATAACAACACCCCCTCCATTGCCAGTTTTCCCTCTTTTCTGGCATCTTAGAAAACTGGAACTGAAACTATACCGATAATTAGTCTCTAGCGAACCTCCAATTCTGTAGTCACAGCATAGATCATTTTAACTTAACGAGAAGCACATTTAAAATCAATGAAAACTCAGCTGCAACTCTTGTACAGAGTGGCATCGGAGGTGAAGCACTGCCTAGTATATATACCTGAGGTCAGTTTCATCAATGCCACAAAAATTGTGAAAACTACGATTCATGGTCATAATCACTAGAGCATTAGACAAAACTTCACATTCATAATGAGTAGATGTGTTAAGCTCATTTAAAAACTGGATGACCAAAACTTTCCTCAGAAGACCTTTACTATTTTACATACGAGAAATCACAGAGAAAGTCAATATTTATCAGAAACTTAAACCGTAAACTTTTTCCAGTACCTTAAATTACCAATTCGTTTTGCTTGCGTCAAGCACCGACTAGAACACATTAAAAAAATAACGTCAGAATTTAAAACGTTTAAGTAATATGGACATATACAAAGAAAGACCATTTGTTAGCCAACATCACCTAGAATGATATAGAAAAGTTTGAAATATTAACGTTACGAATGTCTAAATTCTCCATAGCTTTGAGAAACACTGAATCTTATATTGTATACAGTTGCAATACTTTTATGTGTACATAAGGTATGTATTTATATGTGCATGTGTTTATATATGCATACTGTATGTGAAACCGTGGTAGCAAAATAACAAAATGACTAACAAAAATCAAGATATACTTTCATCTTTCTTTTTCTTTCAAGATGTTTCCTCATAACGTCTCTAATTATTTACACAAATTCTTTTATCTCTGAATTTTGGCGTCACTTTTTACTTTCCCCTTTTTTGACCAAGAATCGTTGCATCAAAACCTTCCAGGATCTTACCAGATTTTTAAAATCATATATTTTTCCCAAGTCAAGTACATTAGTGAACTTGGCCAAGTATATAATGCCATTAAATATATTTCACCCACTTCATTCTGAGATGACGCTCTCGACCAATAAGTCTTTTTGCTTCATGCACAACACATAGCCTACTGTATAACTGACTGATATTAATGCATAGCCTGAGTGTCAAGATCCCAGAAACAATGGCGGGCTTGCTCGACTCATCTTTGCTTAATCTTTTTATTCAAAAGCAAAATCTTAACAGCTCAAGATTAGCTAATTACTTTCAGTGTTTGTGGCATCACGACTAATATGTCAAAGAGATCATTTGCTGAAAGGTTTCCGTCCTGTCTTTGCTGGCGCTCTTTCTTCTCAACTCTGAGCTGCATCTTTTCTCAAAAGCTGACTAAAATATTATGTCACATTACGATAATTAAATACTATTCTGCAGATAAAGAACTTATGGCGAATGTTACATCACATAGCAAATGAAATGGAACTTTGTAAAAGCACAAGTTTTAGTTTTATCTTCAATACATTTCACATTTTAGCTAAAAAAGAATGAATATAATTTATTCACGAAAGATCATTCTTAAGGAAAATATTTTTCATTATAGACTATGCTATAGTCTCAAACAGCCTTAGAATTTTTATATGAATAAATTGTTATTGATAGTATGCTCTAATCAATGACTGTAACTGGTGCACCTGACCCTTGCAGGTGCGGTGCCTCGCTTTTGCGAAGTTTCCGTGAGGCGAAGAAGAATTACTCTGGGAGGTGCTATATATTCCTGGTGACGGAGCCTCACATCCAGACTCGTTTTCGTGAATTTCCACCTGAAAATTAAGAATTCGTAAATTTCTGACCTGTTCTAGGACATTAAAACAAATTACAGTTTGAGATCGTAAACGGTAATCAATATTGATTTATTATTTAAGGTAAACCAGTTTTTTGAGATAGAATAAGAGCTTCTTTTGTAGGATGTATTAACGGTTGGTCATTCTTCCAAAGTTAGCTGAGTTACTACGCATTTTCCACTGAGAAAAAATGAACCAATACCCTAGAAAAGGTGTACGCTGAAGCCATATTTTAAAACCAATGCACTTAATTCAAACTGAGGTGTTATAATAAGACTTCTAGTCCAAGTGTAAAATCCCATTCGGATGGAAGAACATCAGATGCTTGCAGTTTCCTCCTTGTGGCATTTTCAAAGAAAATTGTGGCAAAGCACGTAAGTCTGCCTATAGACGAGACTAACCATAAAAGTTGGAGCTATTTAGTTAACACAGGAGTTGATCATTAACTGTCATGCTGGATAAGAGATTCGTCGCAAGTACTGATCAAAACCTGGCTGCAAGGCTTGGCTGGGAACCTCGAACATCCAAAGGTGGTAGGTCTCTCCCACGAGTGATTTGTCAATAAGGCTTTCAAATGATAAAGGACATCCTGAAATTAACCTTGAGCAATTCAACACTCGTCTATAATTCTCGGTGCGTTGTAAATGTAAAAAAGACGAAAGACGACGGCAGGCACTAAGAAAAGAGGATGCCTGTCAGCAGCCACCACTGGCCAGGCCATCCACTCGGTCCATGACGGGCTCACAGACATAAATGCCTACCTGTGAGTGTGTGTGTGCGCGTGTACAAACGAGGTTACACACACACACACACATATATATACACATATATATATATATATATATATATATATATATATATATATATATATATATATGTGTGTGTGTGTGTGTGTGTGTGTGTGTGCGTGTGTGTGTGTGGTTGTGTGAATATGTAAGGAGATGGATGACAAAATAACATTGATAATCTGGTGAAACATTTGTGAAATAAGAGATAATTCGAAAAATTAAACGCAATAAACTACGAGATTTTGAGTCACAAGACAGAACTGCTCTGCAAAACGGATGACGGCTGAGTGAAGAAGTAAAGACGACATTTTCATTACCTCTGAAGAGTTGGTAAATTTGAGGTATAGTTGAAAGGTTAAAATGGATCATGAGTAAAAATTTGCTGTTTAATCGCCGAGGAAAGTTGGTAATTCTGAAATTAAATACATGGTGCAGTTTAGATAGGATATGAGCAAAACATTAACTTTTTCTTCCAGTTTCAGTGCATTCTTTACGGATAATACTAATAACCTTTCAATATTGCTGAAAGCTGTTTCAGTTCTAAATACAAATCAATTAGTAAAGAATACTCAGGCACAGATGGATGTGAAGTGTTTAGAGCTGAAGGCCTGGCACTGAGGTGTAGGCTCATTTAATCAAAAGTAACAGGTAAACTCACGTCTTCTGCACCACTTTCCAGCAAAGCCTTCTTCACAGACGCAGTTAGTGCCACTACAGGATCCATGACGGCATTTCCTAGAGCAACGAATGAGAGACAGGGCACCAACGTTGTGCCCAGTGACAACTTCACAATGGTCACCGGCAAAGCCACGAGGACACCTGCATTTGTTGACATTTCGGCACCGACCTCCATTGATGCACGGAATGACACATTTACCTGTTTATGGAATTATTGGTTAAAAGGAAGTTGATGCTGAACAAATGATGTTGGACGGACTTTCTCAACAACTATGCTGTGTGCAGTGACCTGATGATCAATGTTTATATGACAGTCTTTGCATTAAGGTTTCTGAAATAGTAATTCAGGTATTTTTAACTTGCACAAGTTTTATATTTTACCCTGCTGGAAAATGCAGGACTGAAATATATGTATGGAAAATTAAGAACTGCACCTCTTCACTGTTTACTGCAGTCTGTTTGCACACAAACCACTTTAATGAAACAACAAGGAAAACCGAGAAAGGTTCGGGCACAGAGAAAGCTTCTTCACCAATCCTCTCCAGGGATTGTATTTGCTTATAATCAGAATTAAAGATAACTGAATTTTAATTTACTGCAAGCTACAACAATATATTAGACGGAAAGCCCAACTCTCTCCTGTCAGTGGACAAAGCATGCCGCCGAATGCTTTACGCGCTTGCCTGCTTTTTCACAAAGCCGAAGCTTGAAAGCCCAACATCAGGACATTTCTAATCATTTTGCTCCACATCTGTCTACGAATCTGCTCTTTATCAGATCCATGCCTAAAGCAGAGAGTAATGGAATCAAGATTATATAAAATAATAAACTATTGATTTGATATCAAAATTAATTTTTGTCACTTACTAAATTCACACCGATTTCCATAGTAACCTCTTGGACAGGCACACGTGTCTTTCTGGATGCACTTTCCTCCATTTTCGCATTTTTCACGACATATACCTGCCATGGGAAGATTACCTTGAAAATGTTTATAAGCGTTAGAAAAATACTGAAAATAGACAAAACATGACTTAGGGACTGAATATTGATGGAGCTCTTTGCAAGAAGTCACTTTAATTTATCAGAAAATCCTTCACACATTTGCAAAAGAAGAAAGGAAAACTAACCTCCTTCACAGTGACGACCTTGATACCCAGGAGGACACGTGCATCGTCCTGGAGTAGTGCAAGTGCCTCCATTCATACACTGGGGGTAACAAAGCGCTGTGTTGCAATAAGGTCCCATGTAGCCCTCAGGGCACTGGCACTTGCGACCCACATCACATACTCCACCATTTTCACACTTCTCATCACACTCTGGGTCAACACCTGTTGGAAAAGAGAAGATTCACCCGGCGAACATTTCTTGTTAGGCCTCTGGGAAAAACACAAACATGGCTATGAATGGTCTGTGACTGATTGGTGTAAATAAAAAGATTCAGTTCTACAGTTGCGAGGTCTAACATGCTGAAAACCATCCATTCAGCTCTATCGCATAATTGTGTTCAGTTCAGGGGATTCTCAAAGAAAAGCTTTCAGGATTAAACTTGAAGACCTCCTATACCCAAAGAATTTTTATTGATGCTTTGTTTTATATATGTGTGTGTATATATATATATATATATATATATATATATATATATATATATATATATATATATATACATATATATATGTATATATATATATAATACAGTATACACACACATATATATGTACATTATATACAGTATATATATACATATATATATATATATATATATATATATATATATATATATATATATATATATATATATATATATATATATATATATGACTGAAATATTTTCTGTTAAAACAGAATTCCATCAAATATAAGGAGCCCGTAGAAACGCCAAAGTGTGGAAAAGAAAGGCTATATTTCAGAGACCAAACTGTCTCTCCTATTAAGTCTTGATTGACTTAGGTCAGCAGTGGAGAACTATGTGCTGGCCTGGCAGTGACACTTCTGCTGCAAGTGAATTTGGGAACAGCATGATAGAACATTGAACCAATCCACCGGAAGTGCCCAGGTTCTGGTGGGTTATGTGTGTGTGTGTGTGTGTGCGATCTCCCATGGGATATTTATGAGAGGAACAGTGACTCTCACAGTAAAACTGCCTTGATCTTGGCTGGCTGATATGTGCTTTTAGCCTGGTGTAGTGTTTAAAGAAATCGCCACTATGAAGATACATTATCTGGACCATAGAAAAAGTAAGTAAGATCACCCAGTGACATTTATATCTTTTCCAGGCTTTAGAAGGAAAACCCCCGGTTGGGAAGCAGTGAAACTGATCAATGTCCACATAATGAATTTTCCCATTTAATGCTCCATTAGACATTTTTCTGTATGCAATGAACACTATTTCAGGTTTTAATATAATGATACGTTTCTTTCAACAGGAATTCGAGTTTTGTCCTGAGAGGACGAATATTTGGGAAGTGGTGTTTTTACTCTTACATACTATGTGACATATATTGTGGTCGAGAATAATTATGACCTTATTACTTTGTTTGATGACCAGGGTGTTATTCACTAGTATTGCTTGGTATAGAACTGTTAATAGGCTTGTGTGAAGCAGTATTTCCTTTAGTTATGTTTTCCATTGATAGGGGGTGTGAATTACTCCATTTCATGACCGTAGCTTTTTGCTGAAGCACTTTCGTTAAATTTGCAAATAAAGTCTAGTTTTGTATGTCAGTGTTTAATTTCAGTAGGCCTTTGTTGTAACGATAGATACAGTGAGAGAAGTCGACAAAGGTGAAGGAATTTGCTGACATAAGGGGCCATGGCAACCAGAGACGTCTTAGGAAAAGTAAGACATTTGATTCTGTACTTAAAACAGATGCGCCAATAAAAAAGATGGCCTCTCTTGACCTGGGAGGGCCATGGACATATATATATATATATATATATATATATATATATATATATATATATATATATATATATATATATATATATATATATATATATATATATATATATATATATATATATATATAAATTTATATAGATATATATATATATATATATATATATATATATATATATATATATATATATATATATATATATATATATATATATATATATATATATATATATATATATGACTGAAATATTTTCTGTTAAAACAAAATTCCATCAAATATAAGGGAGCCCAGAGAAATGCCAAAATGTGGAAAATAAAGGCTATATTTCAGAGACCAAACTGTCTCTCTCCTCAGGCAAATAAAGAGTGAGAAAAAATTACAGAAAAGCGGTATTTATACCAGAAGATCCATCGGTCAGGTGTTAAGTCACTCCAGTTGACAGTTTCTCTTTAATCTTCTTAATCGCTGGTTGGAGGAAGATTCTATCTATAATATCTGAATCCCATGCACCTCTTGAAAGATTCATGATGTTTCTTTGTTTAATTAAAGCTGATTCCACCATCTGGCTTTTGAACCGACAATTACTGCTATAAATTATACGAGACATATTCCAGTTTATTTTGTGGTTATGGAATATTTATGTGGTTAAAAATAGCTGAGATCTGTTGTCTGTACCTAACTGAACGTTTATGATGTATTTATCTTTGGGGAGTGATTTGCCTGTGAAACCAATATAAGATTGGTCACAGTTGAGGCAAGGGATTTCGTAAACTCCTGTGTCTTTGGGGACTGGTTTTTGTTGGATGTTAATCAGGGATTTGGCTAAGGTGTTTGGGTAGGTAAAAACAAATGGTTTAGAGTTTCCAAGTGTCTGAGTCAATGTCTTAATCCTGTCCAGGTGTGGGATTTTGATTTTATTGTTGGGTGTTGGGTTAGGGGGGAAACGGTAGAAAACAGTGTTTGCTTTGTGGATCAATTTTTTAATTAAATGGTCAGGGTACTTTAAAGATGACAGCTGCTTACAGATTAGTTCAATTTCCTTTTCCAGGAGATCCGGAGAGCATTCCCGAAGTAGCCTGATTTGGATATTAAACAACATTTGTAGCCTCATGATTGTATGATAAAAATTTCACACATGTGTTTATGTATATATATATATATATATATATATATATATATATATATATATATATATATATATATATATATATATATATATATATATATATATATATATATATATATATATATATATATATATATATATATATATATATATATATATATATATATATATATATATATATATATATATATATATATATATATATATATATATATATATATATATATATATATATATATATATATATATATATATATATATATATATATATATATATATATATATATATATATATATATATATATATATATATGTGCAAAGGCATATCAGAAAAGGTAACAATAACGTCTCGCCGATTGTAGCGCTGGTAGTCAGGAATTTCCTTTACCAAGTTACTGACTCTCCTCACGCCAAGGAGGATCTATCCAAGAGGGAATCTCAAAAGCATAATTATGTTGAAGCTTTTGTCGGTATTCCCTATCAACGCTACCCATCCGGAAGGCAGATCAACGAAGATTATATCTTAGTGGTCGTTCCACTAACTAACCTGGCTTCACTTTCATATAAAAAACTAGGCTTCGATATTTTTGTACAGGCCATTTTCAGTTCATATATCGCTATGCTTTAGATTTGCACATTCCAATACAATGCTGCTGAAAACAAATGAATCCAATTGTTTTATTTTTGGTATTCTAGTTTATTTTGATAACTTTAATTTTCATCTACTTGATTCTCTTTGAGGATCCTCTTCTCAATTTTAGTTAATATTAGTATTTCTCTGTTCTTACTGAATTGCTCTCTATCTTTAAATAGCCTCACTTTGCCTAGGCCTAGAAATAGGTTCCTCAAACTCGCCGTCTCGTTTTTGGTACTATTTAACGCTCTTTTTCTGTCTTTTCTTGTGTCCAATCTTTGATGGATCAAGACTGATCCTGGTTGACAGAAAATTACAGTTCTGCATAGGTCGCATAACACAGTGGGCAGTTATGAAAGTTTCCAAATTTATGACAAGATACCATATCCTTCATTTTTTCCACGTTTACAGAGCCTGCCCCGACCAACTTATTTACTTCAAAGGGCAATAAATCCCTTGTGTAGAGGAAACATCATTTTTATGACTGATGTTTGACCATACTCTATCCCAACGTGGGTTGCTCATTTCAAGTTTCTTAGACCGAAACGAGTGTCTGTAATGAATATTTTGAAAGCACTGGTTCATACATCTTGAAGAGCAGATTGCTGAACACTTCTGAAAATATCCCATGGGTGTAAAATATATTCATCAGCAACCCCAGACAGATTTAAAATTTTAGTTTCAGGACACCATGCAGATATCAGGCTATCCACAGGAGCCTTCAGGACATCACCTGTAGGCACTGGTACAGGTTGCAAAGATTACTAAATTCACTTAGTTATTATGAAGGTCATTCTAAATCTACCCAACATCTTGGTTTAGGGTGAAACAGTTGTTGGGGGATTTTATTGTATCTGGATACGAAGTACTTCCATTCAAAGTACCAATAACTCCTCTGTGGAATTTGCCAAAAACTACTGAAGTACTTGGAAACACGTTTCCAAGTACTTCAGTAGTTCTAAGAATACCATGATGAAGGTGGAAGCCCACCCAAGTTTTATGGAACATGTTGGAGAGCACAAGGGTTCTAATTTTTTCTTACTGATGGCTTCAAGGCCAGTATGGGCACTGGATTTGGAATTTACTGTAATGAATTTTGTTGCATGCTCGCACATCTTGTTAATTTAATTTCTACACCAGAGATGTCTGGTATTTTTAAAGTACTCAGAAAATAGGTGTTAGGGTAGAAAGCAACTTCACCATCTGTGCTTAAAAAGCATATTCCAGGAACCTAAATTAGTGTTTTTATCTCAAGTGGCCCATTGATTTGAATAATCTACAGTAACTTCATATTAATGAGAGTAGAGGAATGTAAATAAGATTTTGTTAAGTTCCAGCCCATAGGAATGCATGTCAAAGAAGACTACAAGGTCAATTGTAAGTGCACTTTTATGTAGTGATTTCATTCCATAAATAAAAATTCTGATTTGAGGCATGTGCCAAAACCTTTGAGACTTGGTAAATCCTAATACCATGAAAGAGATCAAAACTGTTGTATCTTCTTTGGAAATATGGTAAAATGCCCCGAGGGTAGGAGATGGTACTGTGCTGGTTATTTATACAGGTCATGCACATTTAACTCAATTACTTGTTGGTTGGTGATCACCAGGCATTATGAGAAGATTGTTTGGTCACCTCGAAGGAGAGGTGAAATGCCCAAAGCTTGAGATCTTAAAAGTCAATATCTCTCTGAGACTTATGGGGGGTTGGTAAGTACATTCTTACCAGTATTTTCACAGAGGATGTAATACATGTTGCCAGGGGCATTTTTAGATTCATCCCAGAAGCTAGTATTTTGCCAAAGGCTGATTCTATTATAGATTTATCAATATTCACTTATTTCAAACTGTTTCAGTTTTAATATCTCATTTTTAACAAAAGAAATTACTGTCAATAATCCATGACGTCAAGACACCAAAGAACCTTCAATCAATCAGTCAACTAATCCAGAATCTCATATGGAAATTCTGGATAACAGCAAATCATATGCAGTCTCCATATGTAACTTGATTTCTGTGTAAATACAAACTCATATTATACGTGCTTACAGTATTTGATAAGTAAATTAATAAAGAACATTTTACAATAGGATTTTTCTTTCTCTCTGTCCCTCATGAAAGGGATTCTAACGTTTTAGCCTATTCCTGCTAAAACTGTACAGCAACAAAGGGTACAGAAACGTATCCTTCTTACCACTCTAAAGACGAAAGAAAATTAAAAAAAATATTCTGCTTTTACACAGTTTATGATGGAAATAATCAGTTATGTACCATACTGCCCCTGAACAAAAAGAGATTTCTATTGGTTAAGAAATATCTTGGCCCTCTGTAAGTACTGCCAGATGCTCAGTTATTGTTTGTAACTGTAGTGATCAATGATGATAATGATGGTGGTGGTGGTACAAAGAACTGGTACAGTGCCTAAGGTGATAATTAGATGTTCAGAATCATCTCTTCAAACAGGAGAAAGAAGAGCAGATGACTGGATGACATTAGGAGCAGATGACTGATGACTGGGGATCTTTGCCAGTGAAAACAGGTTTTTTTTTTACCTTTTGGAAGGACACAGAGATAGGGTGTTGGTACATTATAAAACATGCTTTAATGCTTGTTACCATACTCCTACTCCATGCTCCACCATGGAATCATAAGCCATTAGCCTTCTTACATTGTTTCTCACCTGAAGCTCTTTGCCAAAATTTTCAAGTACCCATTTTGCTGGTTCACCTTCATTTTCTTCTTCTTTCCTATCTTCATTTTTGTAGGTGACTTAACAAGGTATTACAACCATTCATTCATCAAAATTTCACCATGTTCATCGATATGACCGTCCTACATCTTCCTCTGTCATACAGATGAATCACTCACTGCTCAAGTGAGCATCAGTTACTGTTCAAATCTTCTTGAATATATGCTAGATGCATGAGAGTAATACACTGAATGATATTCTGGTCAAAAGACTGAAGCAGTGAGGCAGTGTTTGGTGGTTGCCTCTAGCACACCTCATTTAGATCCTCTTATTTCACGCCATGGTATTTGAATTGATTTCATGGGAAATCAGTCATGTGGCTTGAATGGACCATAAATAACTAATTGGCAACTTATCAGGCTTCAGCTCTTTTAGTGGGAAGAATTTTACTTGTCCATAAGATCCCATGGGCGAAGACACTGCTGGTTATCCTGGATCTCCCCTGTACAGTCTATCTATTTTCCCTGTAGTGAATGTAGATAATGATGATACTAACTGGCAACTTTTATCAGTCCGTAGCTCTGTCACTGGGTAGAACATTAGTTATCATATAAATGTCGTGAAGGAAAGTGATAGTACTAATCCTGGGTCTCCCCAGCCCCATACATCTATCTCCCTGTGATTCTGGCCAACTTTGAGTTAGGAGTTGCTGGATGATAGTGATGATGATGTTAACAATCCAGTGTGTCAGCAAGAACATAATGATGCTGTAAATAATGCAAGGTTTTATCATATGTCTGGCTGCACATCCCCATAATACCTGAGTTAACCTGTCCTGGTACCTGCTTAATACTTTTGTGGATATAGGTTTTGTTAGCATTCCTTTCCCAAAAAGTCCTATTTTCCTACAATTAGAGGTATTTAGGGTGGTAGCCTCCCTCTCTAATCATTTTCGTTCATCTGCCAGAAATTTGGCAGGATCTTCTATATCAGCAGACGAAGCTCTCCAGTTATTTTATGATCTTCAAATTATACCAGTTTCTGAATGCATATCTCCACCACCCGTTGGCGTTAGATGTGCTTTGTTTCCCTTTCCATTTCCTGTTTTTTTCTCATAAAGGCTTAAGGCCTTTTGCTGTCAAAGGCCATCCTTTTCCTGTTCATATCTCCTGCCCAAATACCTAATGCCTTTCCAGCCTCACTAAAACTTGTTACATAGTTGACATCACTTTTGCAGGCTGTGGCGCGACAGCAAAGGCGTCATACAATTTTTTCTCATCTTGTGGCATTTCACATATTGAAGACTTTCTTACTACAAATCTTAGAAACCTCTGCATGTTTTTAATTTTGATCCTATCAAGTACTATTATTCCATACTAACAGGAAGCAGTTCACAATTTCTTATTGGCTTGGAAGAACTACCTTCATCACCACTCTTATACTTTGGGCCATTATTACAACTAAAAAGGACTTTCTAGAACAAAGATACTGAAGGACTGGATGCAATCTCCGTAAAATGGACAAGCACTGGTATAGGAACTACAGGTGTAAGGGCGTCAAATCGCCTCTCCATTCTTGTGTTTTGCTCCTCATATGTAAATTAATCACGTCATATATGTTACTTGTTATTGTTTCAGATTCTTTATGTACCTCATTGTATGTATCATTTTACGGCCTTTCTGCTGATATATATATCTGCCTTTTACATGTTCTGTAATGCATTATATATGTCTTCTTATGCCTGTTAACAAACAATTTCTGTATGGACGCAGCACGGGGCCACAGGTTGCCCGTTACTTTTCCGACCGCTTTCCGCATTATAAACATCTGTCAAGAATAATAAGGAATCAGTCTTTCACTTCTGACATTTCTTGAACCTCACACTGGTGACCCCGGAAAAGGGACAGGTAGCGCGGTTTTGACCCAGCCATTAACGGACTAAAAACAGCTGCAGCCTACCATCAGAAAGCCTTTAGCAGACTAATTATGGCGTCAAAGTTTAGGCCATTTAGGCCTCTGATAGCTCCCTCCCTGGTGGAAACTGTGCCATTAACGGACTAAATATGGCGTACCCAAAAGGGCACGTTTTGGCACTTCGTTCAACCACTCGAACAATCAGTACTATTAACGGACTCAATACGGCGCATTTTCCCATGTTTTGGTGTGTGAGTAGTAAAGATGTCGGAAGCTGAACTTCAGTGCAAACCTGAGAGCATTGTCTGTACGCCCCTCTTGCCAACAAGGCCAGACGTGGTCAAACTTCCTCCGTTTTCGAGGCAGAACACGGCATCATGGTTCCTGCGCACAGATGTGCACTTTTGCATGGCGCTCATCTCAGATGAGTCTATCAAATCCGACGTCACCATGACGGCGCTCCCAGAAGAGGTGTTCAACAGAATCCCCCCCTGGCTCGATGCACAGCCGCACAAGGTCACATATGCGGCCTTGAAAGATAAACTCATCCAAACTTACTCCACGACTGTGATTGAGACAGCGCAGCGTGGACTCAACCTATTGTCCCTGCCCCTCGGAGAAGCATCACCCAGGGAAGCCTGGGACAAACTACGGGGGTTGGTAACGCTGCCAGGCCGCGACAGAAATGGGAGGAAGAGGAAGGTAGACTTAATGAGAGCAGTCTTCCTTCGGCGCCTCACGCAGGAAGTTAGGGGCCAGATAAAAGACGCAGATGCCCTCAACAACGGACGCCAGCAACATCACCTGCGGCGCAGTACTCGAGCAACTAGTGAACGGTGCCCCCAACCCTTGGCCTTCTTCAGCCACAAGTTTTTGCCAGCAGAGACCTGCTACAGCGCCTTCGACAGGGAGCTGCTGGCTATCTACCAGGCAGTGAGACACTTCAAGTACCTGCTGGAGGGGACCGAATTCACGATCCTAACAGACCACAAACCCTTGGTGCACGCATTTGCAAAGCAGGGAGACGTGTGGTCTGCAAGGCAACAGGGACACCTGACTGCCATCTCTGAATTCAGGTGCACCATCAACTACATTCCTGGCAGGAAGAACCCAGTAGCTGACGCCCTGTCGAGAGTAGAAAACAATTTCCTTTACCTCGGCATTGACTACGAAGACCTGGCAAAAGAACAAGCAGCAGACTCAGAGACAGCAGACTACAGAACGGCAGTGATGGCTCTTAAGTGGGTAGACATGCCCTTAGGAAACTCGAACACAACTCTCCTCTGCGACACCAGCACAGGCCGCCCCTGCCCCCTAGTACCTGCCTGGAAGAGGAAGCAGGCCTTCGACAGAGTCCATGGTCTCTCCCATCCATCAGGGCGCACAATGGTGCGCCTCATGACTGACAAGTTCGTCTAGCATGGCATCAACAAGGACGTCCAGCAGTAGGCAAGGAGCTGCATCCCATGCCAGGGGAGCAAAACATCCCGGCACACAGAATCCGGGGTCGGCAACTTCCCCCAGCCTCGTCAGCGCTTCAGCCACATCCACATTGATGTTGTCGGGCCTCTTCCGCAGTCGGGAGGAGCCAGATACCTCCTGACAATCATAGACCACTCCACCTGCTGGCCCGAGGCAACCCCCATGGAGGAGGCATCAACAGTGTCGTGTGCAGAGGCCCTCCTCTCCAGTTGGATCAGCCATTTCGGAGTGCCAGACAGCATCACTACAGACAGGGGTCCAGCCTTCCTGTCAGAGCTCTGGGCCTTCTTGGCATGCCTGATGGGTTCAACACTACACAGCACAACGGCCTACAACCCCACAGCGAACGGCATGGTCGAGAGGGCACACCACTTTCTTAAGGCAGCTCTCATGGCATGTTGCACTGACGAAAGGTGAAAGGAACAGCTCCCCTGGGTCCTGCTGGGACTCCGCACAGCATCAAAAGCAAATGGCGATGCCTCCCTTGCTGAGAAACTCTACGGGGAGACACTGGCTGTTCCTGGAGAATTCTTCCTGCCGTTGGCTGACGGCACCGACACCCCGCTCCAGAGGTTGAGGGAACTCGCACAGAAGTTCACGCCCTGCCATAAGACCTTCACAGACAGAACCACCACCTACAGCCCACCCGCCTTACACTCCTGCGCCTACATCTTCGTCAGGGTGGACGCATGTTGATCGCCCTTAATCAGGTCCTACAGGGGGCCGCACCGAGTCATCAGGCGGGCCGCCAAGGCATACCTCCTTGACATCCACGGGCATGAAGACTGGGTCACCATCGACAGACTAAAACCGGCATTCCTGTTGGACAGCGAAGTACGCGAGGAGGCAGGCAGGCGCCCCAGAGTTCCCCCTCAGTACCTCCCTGCAGACACCCCCCCCCACCAAAGCGGGGTCTGGGGCGGCTCAGGGGACACATCAAGCCAACCCCAGGTGTCGGCTCCACCCCATGCCCACAGTTCTCCAGGAGTAGGGGCCCACTCCAACTACCTCAGCGATTGCGTGATTAATGTTGTTTCATCCAATAATTGCTCCTCTAATTATTGTCTTGGGTGGGGAGTATTTGTAAGGGCATCAAATCGCCTCTCCATTCTTGTGTTTCGCTCTTCATATGTACATTAATCACGTCATATAAATTATATATTACTTGTTATTATTTCAGATTCCGCCGATATATATATCTGCATTTTACATGTTCTGTAATGCATTATATATATATCTTCTTATGCCTGTTAACAAACACAATTTCTGTATGGACGCAGCTGGGGGCCTCAGGTCGCCCGCTACCTTTTCTCCGCTTTCCGCATTATAAACACGTATGGAGAATAATAAAGAATCAGTCTTTCACTTCTGCCATTTCTTGAACCCCACACGGGAGATGAGTCATATGCTCGTATTTCAAGATGCTGGGCAGAGTGCGCTCCAACGTTTTCATCATTTTGCAGCCTGTTCTTGCTTTTCGGGCAGATGGAGACTAATGTGTTGGTATAAAGCCCGCTAAATCAAGAGGAAGTGTTTACTTCCGCAATATTCCAGTTATTTTTTTTTTTTAGACTACAGTAAACTGCCGATGATTGAAACCATGGATATTGGAACTGAGGATAAAGGGGGACTGCTGTACAATTACTGTTATGTAAGGGCGAATGCCAGGCGTGTAAGGATTAATTCACTAAGAAACTATGGAAAGTAGGCAAGAAAAACAGAAAGCGAGAGGAATAAATAATTACTTTTAATAGCTACTATGGAGAGGAGGTGTCGTGACTGATTAAATTGTTAACCACCTACAGCGCATGAGAGAGACGCCAGTCATACACATAAATGAAAACAGTTTACAAAAAAAAAAAAATGTTGCATTGTTGATGACGTATTTTGAGCCTCGATGGTTGAGACAGTACGGACAATTTATTTTGTCATTATTCGGTTGTTAAAATACTATAATACAGATTGTATTTATTTAGCATTTACATTGTTTTAGGCACTGCAGTGTAAATGTTCTAAATCTTATTTTAGAATTTACTGTAAGTAGCAGGCAATGCCATTTATTACCTATGAAGGGTTTTGGAACGAAACCACATAAAATCGTCACCGACTTTTTTTAAGGGCAAGAAACCCAGTCTTTGCAGGTGCCTCTTTTTTGCCCTGTACGTGACATTTAGGTACCAACTGTAATTTAAAATCACGAAATTTATGGTTCTCATTATTATCATCAAAACAGCAGCCAGAATCTAGATCGTATTTCATGGCATAACGTACAGAAAATGATCAAGTGATGTTTTCTTTGTCCACTGATGGGAGCCCCAGAAAACTGAGACTACAACAGATCTCCTGCCATGCGATGGGAGAGAGTCAATATAAAGCGGCCATCCAACGAATACTTTATTCATCATTTGAAACTCGACTTACAGGAACTGTACTATTTTGCACAGTCCACACAATTACCAGTTTGAGGTAGGAAGATTAACTAACTGCATACCACTCAGCATTCTTGTAGTTTAGATTACAGTGAAAACTTAGCTAGTTAACGTGAGTACTTTTTTTTTCTACTGGTGAATGATTAATTATTCAACTGTGCGAAAGAACACTCATAACATATGGATGAATTACAATCTGTACGTGTTAGCGGTTACAACCGAAAAACCCGTTTTAATGACATCTTATAAGATTGAAGGATGTCTCTAAAACGGGATTTTTATTTATGACTCATAACCTTAACAGCGCTTATTAAGACTTTGCTAGATGCGACGATTGTAACCTTTATAAGATGAAAAGTTTAAGCAACGTCGAAACGGAGTTTTGCAAAGCTTCTCTCTGAGGAAATCCTCTGATTTGTCGAAATTTGGCTCACGTTTTAACCAATGAATCGAGATTGGACACCTGAAACAAAGTGTGACAATTTCACTGATAGGAAGGTAACTTCCAAAGACTCCAGTTTTCCCATTGCCTTTTGCATGGCTCTCTTTTACGTGTGATAAGAATCACGAGGATTTTACATTGAATTGGGTAAAGGCATATCATTGGTGCCTGCATTCCAACTGGAACTGGCTTTTTTTTATACATACTGTATATGTATAACTCTGTAGACAGGCATTAAAGCAATAGGAGACATGGAAAGCACACAAAACAACGCGTCCTTAAAGGAGTGAGATAGCCAGTAGTTTAGACACACTCAAAGAGTAAAGTTTCAACAGGTAAAAAAGTGAAAACAGTACCCTGAAATCTTTCTAATTCGTGTATTGGTGAATATGATTAGGGAAAAAGTGGAAAGAAGCTCTGGTACTAAAAGGGTTAGGGGACATTTCTGCTCGTGGATGACTATTTTGTACCTGACAAGCTAATTTTTCTAACAATTCAGGTAATATCCGATATACAGTACAGTAAAAGGATGGGGCCGTATGAGGCACTTACTCTTATTGAGAACAGCTTTACAAATTGATCTACGTGTTGGTGAATAATTTGATCTTTAATGCTCTTCTAGATTGAAGAACTTAAATATCCACTGAAACAGTCAAAAGTACAATATCTTTGGATACATATTACACCGCAATGTCAACTATATTAAGAAATAATGATCTCTTCACAGAAAGCAGAAAGTTCTAAAGATCTCTTGAAGTTAGCCACATAATCTTAAAAAATCGGAAGGTTGACTTATCATAGACCTTAATAACATACAAAGATAATCATGAAGATCTGTTCCATTTTTAATTTTACATATACTATCCAAGAAAAGTAATGATATTTATAAACCAAGAGAAAAGAACTCATTTGCTGCAGGTCGTAATGGCAGCATACATGACCCAAAAGCTACAAGGCGAGTGCCTACAAGGTTCACTGAAATACAACCAAGTGCATACCGTAACTGTTGTTGTGCTTACTGGACTGTGTGCATTCCTTGCGGAGTTTTAGTCTCAGTGGCGTTCCTGGCAAGGGTTTGCCCCTGCGAGTCTGCATCAGGAGGCCTATCTCAAACGACGCTATACCAGAAGCGTTTCCAAAGCAGTAGAGATTTACAGTGAACACTGTAAGTCCAGAGAAGTGGAAAAACTTGCTATTACATATCACATAGAAAGTGAGTTTTACAACAATTGTTAAAATCCCTTGAAAGTGACAGCCTCCAAAGTAGTACTGTGGAAATACCTCAACTATAAGTACTGTATATATTCTAAAACACCTTCTTAGAAATAAAGTTTGACAGTGAATGCTGACAGTTGAGAGAGATGGAATTTGTTATTTCTACATATCATAACAACAGCTTTTTAAACCTTTAATTTCCGTTGCCTATGAAATAGCATTGTGCAAATACTGCAATTAAAATACTTACACTAAATCCCAGATAGGTTCTTGGGAAGAATAAGTAGTGCTCATAGCATACTGCCAAAATTATTAGCTATGATTTCTTTTTTAGTTAAGAATATTACAATTACCTGGAAAAAGTGTAAACAGCAAAAACAATATTATGCGTTTCTGAATAGTAGCCAGCTTACATGATATCTGAAACATCTGGAAAGCTATTTTTCATGCAGATGAATAAAATCAGATTCAAGATGCTCATGATGATGAGGGAGAATGAGCATTCCCGAAGGAAGATTATCATATTATTTCAGATTGCCTCAGACTCGCAACTCAAGTTGATATTATCTTGGAAGTGTTTGACTAGTAGGGGCTTTGCAGTGGTAAATGGCAATAGTTGAATTTTTACAGAAGTATCTCTCGCCAAGTTTTATTTTATTGGTGGTATAATCTGATAGTTATAATGGCCCATTACAAAATACTGTAATTAAGGTCGTACGATACGATTTATTACAGCTAATGAAATTACTTATGGAGATTATCACTCCAAATTACCTTTGGGTTTCCTTGGAACCCTTCCTTTAGGAGGGAGAGACACAACAGGAGCCTCCAGTATTTGTGGGTTGTGTGAGAGCAGCCGGTCGAACGTGTAGTAATATCTCCTCCGTCCTGCTTGCCAGGTAAAATTGACTCTTTGAACCTTGAAGGAAAATGAACATTTCAGTAAAAATTAATCAGTTATTCCGCACATAGTTACTGATGCAAGTTAAAACTTAAGTGGGAACCTCCCTAGATTCTGTAACATATTCTTCGTTCACTTTCATATACTTGAATAATGTGACTTAGTTATGTCTGCAGACATGACATTTACAAATTATTACCCTACCTCATATGGGATCACAGGCAAATGCTTCTCAAAATTTGGGTCCAAGATGTAAGGCAGCACTTTCCCATCATGGATGACAAAAATCTCCATCGTGTACCCTATAATAAATGAAGAAGATTTGCAACAAGTAAGCAACCGACAACATAATGAAACATTTAAATACTTTATTCAGTTACCTTATAAAATGTGTAATAGTTTTTATATAGCACTGCCTTCATTTCCCTAGTTTCTTTGCTAGAATGAAGAAACATGATACTATAACAAAGCACAAATCAGTTCAGAGGAAAGCAAAACCCACCACTGAAGAGCTTGACCTGCTGCTCATCAATCCAGAGAGCAAGGTCTTTGCTTTGCTGCTGCCGTCTTCTTCCTCTCCTTCTCCTCTTGCCTCGTCTGGGGGAGTTTGTGGCTTTGGTCATGTTAGTAGGGCCACTAGTGTCATGGGCACTGGGTGAAACAAGGGAATGGTCTGGATTTTCTAAGCTAAGGCCGCCAGGGTCATTTGAAGTCTCTTGTAATTCGGAAGACCTGTTGTCTGGTTGACCAATCCCTTCAGCGAATTCCTCTTCCAGATTCTTTGAGTCAACGCTACGCTTTACTTTATCACAGTTTTGACTATTCTTCACACTGTCTGTAATCATTCTTAGAACGTTGTTTGCTAGACTGCGCACTTCTGATACGGCAGATAAAGAAACTGGGTCCCCGTTCATAGGCTTTTTATAATCATATATTTTCTTTTTAATTTTGTCTTCTAAAACCCTGTCGTCTACTTCACTCACATTTGAAATAAAATTTCTTCCATGAATCTTGAAGCTTTGGCTGTAACCGCTACCATTTTGCTGCTCTGTTTCCAAGTTCTTAGGTCGATAATGAAAATTCTGAAAAAGTTTGGTAAGAGATGTATAATATATACTAATGATAATGTAGAAAAATTTTATAAAAAAAGATATAACACCAAAAAAATTTCGTTGTACTTGCTTTGCATGTTATAAAAATTTTTACTCCCCTATCTTAGGTACTAAAGTACACTGTGCACCGTTTTTTCCATGCTCTTATCTAAAACGCTGTGCACTTGTAACAAACACTGCCTTACTATATCCTGTTACTTTGGCAGACTAAATAAAAAATAAATAAATAAATAACTAAAAACTTTCACCTCAGGAAGTGAAAGGCATCCACTACGTGGTGGTACAATCCTCATTCCATCATACCTAATTAACCTTCAAGTTTTTTTTGAAACACTTCATTCATTTTTTGGCTTTTCATCATTTTCATTCATTCTCTGTAGTGCTGTTGTTTCTCGTAATCTAACTCTATTCTTAATTACATTATTTCTCCACGATGCTACCAGCAATTCAAGCTACTGATAGGAGTTAACCGCTGTTTCCCTCAGATAATCAACTTCTGGTTTAGACAGGAGTCGTGAGAAGCCCCATATTGTACAATGACTTAGCCGAAGGCTTCATTTCTCAAGTGAGCAAGATCCATTTTCTGTCATATAGTTATTCAAACCTTCGTCTCAACGTAATGAAATTCGTCAAAGTTTTTTCTTGGATTTTACATATTACATATTATTTTGTTCTGTCTTAAACAAAACTGAATGTATACTTTTCATTCCCATGGTGTCTTCATACAAAAGGTGAAGTGCTTACGTAGTTCAAGGCATTTGTAATTTATGTACCTTCTTGTGGCTGAATCCCATAAAGTTTGTACTTGGAAGTGTTTCTGTAAAACCTGTCCTGGTTTCTCATGCTTATGAGGGGATAGGCGAATTGATAACCCAAACAATGTGCGTCAGTCTCTTCTTGAAGAGACGGACAGAAATTTTAGCTCATCAGCCAAAGTGTGGGTTGACCCAGACCCACCTTGACAAACATTGGCCTGCTTACAAATAGCAAGAAGATTGAGAATTTTACTTTTCTTTTGGGGGTATTCAAAAGCCTCCTTTGGTGGCTACAGAACTTCAAAATACTCCATATCACTTATTTAGAACCTACCTAGAATCCTCCCCCTGTTTACTAATGTCTCAGCAGAGTTTTGAGAAGCTCAGTTGTCTGACACAAGGAAAAAAGGCTAGAAAACAAACAAGGAGAACATGCATGAACTGTCTTAGTCTGACACTATTGCAGGATCAGCATTTATGTTGGAGAACAGCACAAGAAACACTTACTTGCATTTCTGAGGGACTCAGCACAAGCTCCTTCTAACGTAATGACAGGTACTTCAACAAGGCCCAGAGACAAAATCAGTGTCAGCCTCAGTGATACTTGGAGTTTACAAGAATTGTAATTCAGATACTTGGTGAGTAACTTGTTTCATCACAATACATGTTCATAGACAGCACTCATCAAGGAAACTAATATTACAGGTGTATATCTGAAAGCAATGTGTTGTGAACTGAAGAATTCAAGGTCGCAGAAACAATATGGTAAACAAAGGAAGGGTCCGAAATTAACATACTGTGCGTGTATTGCACAGTTGATGAAGCTGAGCATGTAGTTGCATAATGTATGATATATGTATATATATATATATATATATGTATATATATATATATATATATATATATATATATATATATATATATATATATATATATATATATATATATATATATATATATATATTCAAATACGTCTGAGTCTCCCAACTATTCTCAGAAGGAAGGGTGAAGAGTGGAGATCTGTGAGAGTGAAAGCGCAGGAAAGACAAAGATGCCCTTCTTGCGTAACTATATTATGTCTTGCTAATCAGGAGTTATTTTCACAGCCATTCTCTGTTGCTTATTTTGTAAATAAAATGATTGTGCCTTCCCTTTTCCTTTCATATATAAACCCCGAATATCTCACAATAACGTTCTTTTGTGAATATTTTTGTGTTTGTATGTGTGTGTGTGTGTGTGTATATATATATATATATATATATATATATATATATATATATATATATATATATATATATAAAAAGTTTTATCATGTTTTTGGATTTTGTATAGCTAAACTTTCGTATCTCTTGTAGTTAGGCCTATGTTCTAGTTTGTGACTACTTGATCCCGAATTATCCTTGATTATCTCTGTTTATTATCCTTTGACAATTGACTATCTGGTATTCTTGTTTTTTTTGTTTACTTTTCAACTTTCCCTTCATCTGTGTCCCATTTGTGCCCAGACGATGCGTTAATGAACTTCTGCCTGTCATTTTCCTGTGGGATTCGCTGATACACTGAAGTCACGTGCATCTACTGTGATTTTTAAGCAGTATATATATATATATATATATATATATATATATATATATATAAATATATATATATATATATATATATATATATATATATATAAATATATATATATATATATATATATATATATATATATATATATATATAAATATATATATATATATATAAATATATATATATATATATATATATATATATATATATATATATATATATATATATATATATATATATATATATATATATATATATATATATATATATATATATATATACACACATACACACTCACACACACACACACACATATATATATATATATATATATATATATATATATATATATATATATATATATATATATAGTATATATAGAGAGTTAATAAAATGCGAGGATACTGCGACATGAGTAATTTCTAGTAAGGTTGATACTAAATACCAGTCTATGTAGCAGACCTGTTTATTTCTTACCAGAAGTGGACGAATCCTTAACTTGCGTTCTGCAAATCTCCGTCTAGGTCTTCGACTTTCTTCTCCACTGGTTCCACTGATAACTTTACCTATAAAGATATTCACAACTCATAAATAAAGATAATACGCAATATAATATTCAGAAGGCAACTCTTATTATTTCATGACCAGGACCTAAATAAGATGCGATCACTCAGTAGGCCTATGTTGAATGCGCAAGTTGAAAGCGAAACAAAACTCAGGCACAGGGAGTATTTAGAGGCCAAGTATAGACATAAGAGTTTTAAGAATCCTAAACTGTGATAAAGCTAAACTCCATGGGTTGCAGACCTAGCAAGGAACAAGTAGGAATTGGTTATTTTATTCTACTGATTGAAATTCGTCATGTTTGTGAGACTTAAACAGCAATGAAATGAGCTTGAAGTCAGTGGATAACTTGGCTCTGGCCAATTCAGTTATGTAATCACGGGTTCAAATTAAATGCCAAGCTTTCTTTTATTTATCTTTAGTAAGTTCACTCAGAAGCCTCAGTTATGAATGTTTACATGCTAAATACAAAAGATCTGGATCATGTTTACTTTATCCTTTCAGCGTGCTAAATGAACATGCTCATCACAGAATATTTGTTTTGGCGCACGTCAAGTATTTCCCAGTGCAACACTACTGAAACCAGTATTTAGTTAAGGGTAGCAACACACTTTCGATTGTCCTTCGTAGCTCTCATGGCATTGTGACAACTGACAGCATTTCATTAAATGTCAGACAATGGTCAGGTGATTAAGGGCAGTGGAGGCGAGCTGGCAAGGTGCCTACCAAATTCCTGACGGTCAGCAGTCAAGAACAGCTGTAATGGTCCAAGAATATTATCCAAAGAAACTTATGTCAAAATTATATTTACTGTTGGTAAAAAATTCATAATTAAACGAATGTTGCTTAGATAAAGCTTCTGTCCATAGTAAGTAAAATATACTATTGGTAGAAGCCTCTTCTAAGCTAAGTTTGATAAAAAAATATATAATTAAATGAAAGAAGCTCTTTCCAAGTAATCATTGTGAGTTACGAAGCATACAGAATAATTTCACAATAGATGTTACCCTAATTTTCTTTTTTTTTCACAAACAGAACTGATTTGCTGTTTTCCATGATTTTATAGCTTTACTTTTAAATTCCATGTTTTAGTGTATTTTCCTTATATGATTCAATTCTGTCATAATATTTTTCTGAAGATAAGGTTTTTAAATTTAAATATTGCAAGAAAATAATGTGCATTACTGTATAGCCTAGGGCTTATTATTACTTCTGAGCCATTGCTCCTAATTAGACACTGCTACTTGATACCAAAATACAAAGTTCATTTAACCCTTTGAGATTCTGACAGAGTTATTTGTAGAACTGGCCTAATTGCAAAGTGTTATTTTGACTTCAGCTGATTGCCATTTTTGAACATACTACACGGATTCGTATTTAAAATGACACCATAACCAGCTTTATAGCATAAAATGTAAATAAATATCAAGCAATACTGTTGTGTCAATACGTGTCCAGAGTCTTATATGTCACCGACAAATTTTGGGTCCACCAAAATTCCTCAGTGGGCAAAAGAAGCATCACCTACTATGGGGCCATTATGCTCATCAAGACCCTCTTCACCAGAGTTACAAAGCAACTGGCAAATGTTCCCACCGTGTTGAAGGGGCGCACTATTTTTGGAAAATTTATAAGTGCACCAAAAGACGTCCTTGGTGGAGAGATTCGGTAGAAGACTGAGCAAATGAGTAAAGCTCCAACCACTGGGCGTCTCTTTCAAATACAGTCAAACCTTGGCAGCATCAACTCCTTTATATTTCTGGATTGTCTTTAAAGCGAAAATAGTTTAGCATTAAGACGAATTGTTAAGATAGTGTGAGCATTTACTTGATGTAACGCAGTTTTCAAAAATGCAAGTTTTCTTTTTTGCTTCGTATGTAGCAATGCATTTAGAAAAAAAAAATACTTTCTCCTACTTGTCATGTTGCTGCCTTAAATGGTTCGTCGAATTCTCTTTTCATATCTAAATCTGGGTGTTGTTTCTCATTATTTGTTGAAGTTAAAAACAAAAGATTGTCTCTTTAAACATGGAAAGTTAATACAGAGGAAAAACATAAAATAGTGTTTCTATTTATTATTAATTTGAGCATGCACTAAAATCTTAATTAAATTTAGAGGGTTACCACACTCTTAAAGCTTTAGTTTTGTTTCAGCTGTTAGAGGTTGAGACCATTTGCCTATTTGGTTATCAGTGGCTATCATTGCAAAGGGTAGAAATAAAACAAAAGAGCAAGAGATCATCTTTGCTTAAGTCAATGCATAGCAAGAAATGAACTTACCTTGGTGGTTATGCTTGCGGTGTCTACCTTTGAATAAGCTGCTGTCTTGCCGTAAAGGGCGTTTATTTACAGAAAGGCCAAAGACGGAGTTGTGTTTCGAGAAGGAAAGGTTTGTCACTACATCAAAGGTGCTGGACTCCTCTTTTCTGAAAAGTGGATGCAGTAGATATGGTTTTCCACCAGTTTCTTTAGATAATGCAGTGTCAGGAGAAGCTCTGCTGGTGAAGGAAGGACTGACTGCTTGCTTGGTCCTGGCAGAATGGAAGGCTGATTCCATTCCTGTACAGGATGGCAATGCAATAGTAGATAAGACCACCATGATAAGGTATATCATGGCGATGCCTCATGTCTTCCAATGGATCCTGCGAAGTAAAAAAAAAATGGTGAAGGAGCTACTTTAACAAAGACAGGTTTCTGTATTATCAAAGCCAATTACTGTGTTTCATAGAAAAACCAATAAAAGGAATCTCATCTAAATCAGTATTCAATGGGTGCTTAACAAATGTCAATGGTTTTCAAGTTGCATGCGAAATGAACCTTCAATGATTATTCTATTTTGTCTGTCTAGAGCAAAGGCAAAGATAGTTCATACTGAAACATTATTATTTCCATTTGTGTGACTTCCTTTTTCTGTTGTTGATCCACAAATAAAAATGGTAGCATACGCCTTTTTGGTATCATGGAAGTAATTACAACATAATTTTTCCTTTGCCCTGATCTCCCAGTTCCATTTCCCTCTAAAATAATTACTGCCCTTCATAATATTCTTTGCCAATCTCTCTTACCTAAAATTAATTTTTAAACATCTTAATTTAGAAACAAACATTCACTTACAATTACTATGCTCTTCCTCTTCATCTCATGCATCGATGAACTTAGTCCCTCCGCTACAAAACTGACACAAAATGATACTCTTTATTAACTAAGTCATCATTACCTTTCCAAATGCAGGTTCATTCTATATCCTTAAAACCATACACACACGCACACACACAAATGTATCAAGTGTTTGCTTTGAAACAGATATGTGAGATGTTTGAAAAAAGATGGGAAAAAGTAGTATGTGGCAAATGGAAATTACTGATGATGTATAGTACAGAAGCTGTTGAGAGAGGTTAAAAGATTTTATGGTGGGAGTGAAGTGAGTGGTAGATTAAGTGACTGGTTTGGTATAATACAAGGTGCACTGTGACTCAATGGCAGTTTGACCCTTAGAGATTCCTAAGCTGTTATGTGTCATTTGTAATCCAACCTCGCAGATTCCAAGAACGCACCAGTGCAGCATAATAAAATAATAATTAAAAAATGTTAGTCATAAACTCCATGAACAAGTTATATGGATGAAACCTGAATGGATGTCATAAGGTGTTTTCTCTGTGTTAGGGATAGTGTACGGATTTTCTGCTTCACAGTTCGGTCCCAAAATGTACCAACAATGGCTATTTTTCCCCAGATCTACAGTGCTGAGAGGCTGCACAATTATCTTGCGTAATTTTTGCTGTACCCCTGCTATTCTTGAATAAACGATTTTTTTGTGGTTGTGCATAAAACCATAATGACAGAATATAAAAATTTAACAACTTGTGTCAAACCTATCTTTTAGGGGACAGAAACCCACGGGACCAAAAGATGATGTTGAAGAGCCCCATGTACAGTAGAAGTGGAGCAGCACAAAATAATTTTTAATCATCTCTTTTACATAAGTGTTAACTGTCCACTCATATAAATGTAAATACTGAGGAAAGTGGAAGCAGTGGTCCTGAATTTGTGATGCTAGAGAGTGAAGAATGACCTATTCCCTCCCAGTGTAATTGACAACATAATCTCAATTTGACTAACTTTTTCATCATCTACCCTATTCACGAGCTTTCTGCTACTCTCTTCTCGTTTATGTTTTTTGGTCACACCAAATGTTGACGTACTTGTTGTAAATGCACTGTATGATGCACCTGCACGTTATAGTATGTATACAGTGGCGAAAAAAATCAAAACCGAAAACACTATCAACCCTGCAGTTCCAAGATAGGATATACGAGTATGACTTCTAAATTTCTACGTCAGTGGATGGATGGCCGTCTGGGAATTATGAATTCCCCATGACCTGCCTCCTGGCATCCTTGTTAGCACCTTATTTACAGACACATCTGTGCGCAGCAGTTGTGTAACTGCTGCCTCTCCTGAGGGCACTCCCATTGCTGGACTTGCTTTGCTGATTGCTGGAATTTGTTCTGGTGCCACTCATGCCGCTGGCACTTGCAAGGAAGAGGAGGAAGTGGAGGAAACTGCACCAACAGTATACGAAGCTCTGCAGCACTTTTTCCCAGAGCGTTAGCTTGAAAAAACAAGTAAAATATGTGCCGAATTTTTTTCGGAGCAATCGAGTTTTCTGTACAGCGTATAATGCTGTATGAAACTCTCAAACTCTCAGCCACGGCCCATGAAACTCTCAGCCACAGCCCATGAAACTTTCAGCCACAGCCCGGTGGTGACCTGTGTTGTTGGCACCTATAGCGGTGCCAGACGCACGATTATGGCTAACTTTAACCTTAACTAAAATAAAAACTACTAAGAATAGAGGGCTGCAATTTGGTATGTTTGATGATTGCAGTCCTCTAGCCTCAGTAGCTTTTAAGATCTGAGGGCGGACGGACAGAAAAAAAGCCATCTCAATAGTTTTCTTTTATAGAAAACTAAAAGCGATGCCTTTTATTTCACTAACCGCTTCTAATTGTCACGCATGTTTGACATTGAAATGACACTTCTTTCGCGCCCTAAATGATAATGCTTTTTACTCACGTTTATACAGTAACGACATTTCTCGTATCTCTAGCGGCACTGCGCACAGCTGTTGTCTACTGGCCTATTCGTGCATTATTCTGTTAAAATAGTGAATGAAATTTCCCATTAGCAAGATCTTCCGGTGACGCCGTCGTTCGGAAGTCCAGTCTTGGTTTGGCGACTTTCCTTCTCAGACATGACAGCTTCGAAATTCTCTCACTGTTTTCGTTTTCCCTGAATATTTTCACCTTCTGTCTTTCCAGAGGCAGCTCTGTCGTCTACTTCTCCTGCCTTTGTCTCTCGCTTCATTCAGGCATTAGGATTAGGGCATCAGAAACACGAGCCTCAGTTTTGAAAGGAAACAGCATAGGCCTACTCTCTCTCAGCGTCTCTCTCGTGAGCATTTCATCAGACGATTTGCGCTCGTTTGTGGTGGGAGGAAACCTTCAGGGAAATTTTTCTGAATTATTGTTGAATTGTAAACTAATCTATATCCTCGTTCTATATCAGTTTTTTCTTCCAGTGATTCATGCATCTACATTCGATTGAGTTTGTGCTCCTTTCCTTCAAATTTCTTAAGAATTTCACTTGATTTGCCGTCTGATGTAATTTGCTTTTTTTTCCTTTTACTTTTCATTTTTTTTTGTGATTTATCAAAATCTGAGATCTCATCAGCTTTCACTATTCCTGGCTGTTCACGGTCTTTTGTGCTTTCCGTCAGCACTAATGTTAGTTAATGCTTCTGCGTTTTCTGAGTCTTTGCTACCTGAGCTTTTTGGCAAATCATTTTTGTTTCTTTTCAAAGCCTTGCCGTTTTCGAATTTTCAGCCTTTTTTTATCAGTTTCCTTTACAACACAATTTTTCGCTTTTTTGTATTTCGAGGCCTTATTCACTGATTCTCTTCCACTTATCAGTTTTATTTTAAAAGCTTTTTGTAGTTTCAAATTCCTCCAGAAGATTTCATTGCTACGTCAGTGATGACCTCCTTAGATCTTGCCTGTGAGATACGCACGTCGCCTCCCTCCTGGAATATTTGTTTGTGGGCGCGGGAGCTTCTTCTCTGAGTTCTGACGGGTTTGAGCGAAAGACATTTCGTCCAGGCAGTGATTGTCGCCTTTCATCTAAATAAAACACGAGTCAAACACAGCACTAGCGGATGTATCAGTTTCCGTTGAATTTCCAAATGATGAACTGAACAACTGAACGCAACCTCAAAAAGTCGAATTATAAAAACTGAGTTGCTGCTTTCACGAACACTGGAATGAGTTCAAGAAAAAAAGATGAGGCAGTGCAAAGAAAGAAACAGGCCAATTTCAGCAAAATAACAAAGACTGTCCTACAACGCATGAATATGAGGCAGCTTGAACTCCACAGCATAGACCTATCAACTTTTTCGTGATTTAGGTCGAAGGTTTGATTCTTTATTGTCTCCCTTTGCGCTCTCACTCACTCAGTTGTATTCTAGAGCCTCCTTGTGATTCACTGCCGCTGACATGAGGTTGCCGTCCGCATACCCAAACTGTATCTTCTTATAAGATACAAGAACTGCGCCGCCCAAATACTGACACCGAACAACAGGCTCAGCATTCATACGACTGCTGCCATCACTCTCGGGGATCCGCAAGGAAACTCGAGCACAATCGACAGGCTTCAGATCGCATGAGAGATCACTTTATGGTCACTCCGTTTCTCCTTTCTTTTCAATCCCACGGCCACCATCTTGCATGGGAAGTTCCGAACACTCCTTGCGTCATCATTTACAGCAATACTTTAACGGACATGACCTGGAAGATTCTGAGCAACGCATTTCCGAGGGTGATAATAACACGGCCATCACTGTTTTATGTAGATCAAAATACGGTGTGCAGGTCGACCGGGAATTTCTTTCAAAGGGAAGCACCTTGGTGATTGACATGTGAGGACTCTGGCAGATGATGCGCATCTTCGACGATTTCAGAGTCAACAATATTTCTTTTGAAATATTTTAACTCGATTTTCCCTCAAAATGGATGCAAAAAAGTTCATCTCTAGCTCTATGTCATTTCCCGGATTCCGAGACATAAATGAGCAGAAAACATCGGAACTCTACACTTCATCTCTTCGCTAAACAAAAGTATCCAACAACCTTCCAAATAACTAAAGAAACATACTCAAGTATATTCTGTGCACACTGATTTTCGTAAATAAAGATTCCAGTCATCGTTGAACTAAAAATATGTGTATGTATGTATGTGTGTGTATATATATATATATATATATATATATATATATATATATATATATATATATATATATATATATATATATATATATATGTATACATACATATATATATATATATATATATATATATATATATATATATATATATATATATATATA
>NC_089798.1:21821056-21828556 GCF_040412425.1 Macrobrachium rosenbergii
AAAAGAAAAAAGAAAACAAAAGTTAAAAAAAAAGTGGTTCTGGGTAGGGAAGGGTTCTTCTTGCTGTCCCTCACACACCGTAATTGGATGTTGATCAGATTAAACAGCACATTGCTCGCACTCGTCCCTCTAGAATTACCACCTATCTCTCTATCTAAGGCCCTTTCGGACTACCCGATTCCCGGCCTTCTCGCCCCCGCCACAAGAAGAAGCCTCTCATTTTGATCGTCCACTGTCTGAGGAAAGAAAAGGGACCTAATCATCTATATTTCTTTGAACGCCGCATTTCACTTTTGTGTTTTTTATCATCCAATGCATTCTTCAGTGTCTTTTTTTTTTGACTGTTTCTCGATGAAGTCGTCTCATTTACGGGCCGAAAGAGGGTTACCCTCACTCTGCCTGCTCAGTCCTCTTCTTGAAAGGATTGGTCGTCAATTTTTCGTTAAAGACACATGAAAAATTGACGACCAATCCTTTCAACTGCTATTCTCTAGAAGCAGAATCTCTCTCTCTCTCTCTCTCTCTCTCTCTCTCTCTCTCTCTCTCTTATATGTATGTATATATATATATATATATATATATATATATATATATACATAAATGTATGTATATACAATTATGTTTGTGTATGAAGTGCTTCTGTATAACAGTTAAGGTTACTTCTTTTCTAGGAAAATGACTGACATAAAGTCAAATGGGTGTCTTTGTATGGACATAAGAATATTAGAAACCATTCTAGAAATCTCGGATATATTTCTTTGCTAAGGATACTCTCTGCAACCGAATAACTTTAAGACTACTGAAATCCTAGGCCCACTATCCGACTGGACTTGTGAGATATGCATAAATATCGGCACTCATGTTAATCGGTCTGACGCCGTGGAAGTTCAGAGTCCAGTGTTCACTTTGTGTGTCGTGAAAGGTTGTGGTGCAGTGTTGGGCTGGTGAATCCCGGCATATCCTCCACCCATCCTGAAAGACATCCGGTATGATCTCGTTCAAGTTTTTCTTCTTTTGAATAGAATCAAAGATTGCCAGCAAATAAAATTCGTTTTGAAAATGAGAAGAATGCGCTGCAAATCTAAGCAGTCAACATTTTTTCGTCTTTCTTGCTTCCTTTCTTACTATTTCCTTTTGACATAATGATATTATCATAAGTTATTGATTATGAGTAAACAGTATGAATACGTCATCATCCGATCCCTCACTTCGTTTTCAGGTCTGTCAGGGTTCGCCTCTTTGTAGTTTCACCCAAGAGAAATGGTATTAAAACACGTTGCGCAAAGTAAGCAAGTTTAATGTGACAAAATATTATATTACACGATTTCGTATAAAAAATAGTATCGTAAATAAAGAATCTTTCCTAGACAGTGACCCCAAACAAAGTTGGGGGTCGTTATCTAGGACTAATTTTTCTTGGGGGTCATTATCTTTATGACATTTGCAATCTTTTGTTTGTGTTTTTACGGAAATCCCCAACGGGCTTGTACTGAACATGCCGCAAAGGTGGATACACGCCGGGTTAAAACCTTTGGGGGTCGCTATCTAGGAGAGATCCTAAATAAATTACAATGTAAACTATGTAGACTAAAGATCAACAATCAACAAGAATCCATATTAATATACAATATTTACAACAATACATAGTAATCTAATATTATATTTTTTGGATAATATTTTTATTAATATTCTTTCATCACTCGATAGGGTTAGATGTGAAGGACAGCGTGCATTCTGGCGGATTTCGGTGTTCTTTCTATAACAGTATACTCAGGCCTTCAGGCATCTGATGCCCCCACCACTGCTGTATGGAAGACAGTCAGTTCACTCGCTCGCAAATGGCAACAAGAGACGAACTCACTGAGCGAGCGAAATTCTTTGGCTAAGAAGACTCACATCTAGGTCACGTTCTTCAAGCCATACAATCATTTCTCTCGACAACAGGGTATTGTTTGGGAGTGCTTACAACAACTGAAGCTGCCTGTTAAATTTGACTTAATTCCGGACATGATCTCAGAATATATACTGTAAGTCATTATATTTGAAAATTTAGAACTTATTTCAGTTTTCTAAGTAGTTATCTTTCTCAGAAGAACTGTTATGGATAAAGAAATGATAACATAATTTGCATAATTTAGACATCATAAGAGAGGGGCGTATATTGCGCATAATTTCGTTAACGAAACTATTGGAAATTCCCTCCAAATTCTGCTTGCATAAGCACTTATAATTAAGATGAAATTATGAAATCTGAACTCAGATAAATAATCGCCTGAACACACAATGGAAGTCTAGTACACTTTCCATGTATCAACCTTTCACATTTATGTCCTTATATTCTTTTAAGAACCAGAACTTTTCAACAAGTAGAATGCTGCTTTATGGCTAGCAGTACAACAAAAGATTGTCTACAGGCAACTTAAACTGAACTTCACTCTTCTGAAAACAAAGGAGAGTTTTATATATTTCTTCAAAAGAAACCTCTTGTAGCTACATCAGACTAATCAGTTGATGTCTCACTGTATTGGTTGTCTTCCTCAAGAACTTCTGGAATGGTATGGTCTGAATGTTCGCCTTGAAAGCTGTTTCCTTCTTCATTTTCACATAAAACTTCTGCCTGGAAACTTTTAAAACTGGAATCGTCATCATGGTCACTTCCATCTTCGAAGTGCTGGGTGCTTCCAATTTCAGACAATTCCCCTGAGCTTTCATTTTCATAATATCCCTGGAAGAAATCGTCTCCGTTATCATCTTCATTAAGTCTAATTATGGACAAATGCTCAGTTGAAGGAACTTGACTCGCACTGTGGTTTACATGATGAACATCTCTTCTTTGAGGAAAATTCTCGTTGCTAATGAGCTGTAGTGCATCATAATTTGGAGTTTGGTCATGAATAGTTTCTATAGAAGTTTCATATTCGTTGCTGCTATAACTAGGACTGAAATCAGAATTTTCACTGGTTAGAATTGCATCAGGATCAAGGAAAGTTTGGGTCTGAAAGGTATTGCTATCATCATTTAGAAATGGCGGCTGAAACTGATCACCATGAATAAAAGGGTGGAACTGATTGTCATCCAACTGTACTATGGATGGGTTACTTTCAGTTCGGACATTCAAAGGCCCATTATCAGTATTGTAAATCGGACTATTGCCACTTGACTGAGGGAACTGGTTCAGGTCGCCATTGACTTGTATATGCTCAGAACCTGCTAAGATATTAGATGGGTTTCCTTCATGTTGTAACACAAACTGATCATTTCCATTTATAACTTCGTACTGATCTGAAACTGAAGGTTGGTTTTGGACTCCATTTTCTTGAATCTGATGTAGGCTACCTTCAGTGATAGGGAGGTGATCCCCATTGCCTGGTGGCTGATACTGATTTTCCCCATTAACAGAGTGTGCAGCAACACCATTGCCAGGTTGATGACTGGAGTGAAGAGAAGGCTCGATACTTTTATTATTCGTTATTTCTTCCGACTGTTGGAACTGATTACTTTCTTGATATTGGTATTGATCTTCATTTGCTGGCTGGGAATGATCCCCATTACTTGATGGGGAGAATTGTTCATTTCCTAAAAATGGCTGAAAATTATTTTCACTATTCAAAGTCTGATAGTGATTACTTTCAAAAGGTTGGTCTACAATACCCTGTGTGTGAAATTGGCCATCAAAATCAATTGGATTAAAGTGACTGTCATCAGTAATGAACCCCTGTTGCTTGCCAGAGGACAGATGCTGGAACTGAGTATCAGCAGGAGTCTGGTACTGATCATTGCTAACATGGAAAAGTTGTTCAGGCTCTTGATCAGCGAGAGAATTGCTGTGGTCACTTCCGCCATCTTGGTGATACTCATTAGAAACTTCTTCGTTTGGGGTATACTGATGCTGATTTCCTATATTTTGGTTTAGAGCATCATCTGTGTGTAGTACCTCTGCTTGATATTGGTTGTCGACATTGTTGTTAGGACTTGTATTCAGCCAATTGTTGTTATTCCCGCTGCTGAATATTTGCTCTAGGACAAGAGCGTTTCCACTGATGAATCCTCCAGCAGACACATCCCCAGGCTGGTATTCTACTTCACTTTGGTAGCCATTCACATGATCTGCTCGATACTGGACAGTCTGAAATAAAAATTCAATATTAATTCATTTCTTTTTTATTTAGTTAAGGAGAATGAAAATTCTCTAATGGAAATTTCAGTAGTAATATGAAGCTAGTCAGGATAACATGTTCTGTATTTACGGTCCATACCTAAAACTACTGTCTTGAAAACTATTTTCAACTACTATATTAAATGCTAAAAGTAACTACAGATTACAGTTCAATAAGTAAGTCATATCCATCTTATAAAATAAAGTAAGGCGGACTCATTTTATATATGATTATATGGAATTCTCAGCAATAATATTGAAACCAAGAGGAATTAAAGTAACAGTTCTTGTGGATTATGCTTTCTATAAAATGCAGACTCTCTAAAACAAATAATGTAAGAATTATGTTACCTTCAAATGCTTTTATTTGTTGCCACTTTACCTCTGCCAAATAAGTTCTCAGTCTTGCAGGATGTTGTCTGTAGTCACTCATTTTATTTTTCTCTAAGTCTTTGTGGAAAATAATTATGCCTCAGAGCCTCAAACTCGTCTGTCTCGAGTACAGAAAGAATTACAAATGTCCTCACAGATCACATCCTGAACAAGGGGGATGTTACCTGTTGAATACTATAGATACATTTAAGGGGAAAATGTAGCGTCCGCGAGCGAGGTTTTAAATCAACACCTTTGCGGCAACTATTCACCATCTGCCTCCCCCTGACCACTGAAGTATGTTTTGCGGGAGATGCTCTCCAGGGAAGTTAGTTGAGTAGTTAATAGCTTCCTTTTTTATCATCCAGAGTTCGGTTAAGTTAGATCAGATATTTCCCAAACCCTATTAAATTGCAAGATATTCATTATCCTTTTTAAAACCCTAGAGAAACTAACAAAGAATTGAAACTGAAACACACTACATATGACTTTTAATTTTTTTTTTTTTTAAAGGAAGGATTATTTCAATGTCGCCCTATACAGAAATTTGTTAGGGTGATTGTGCCTTTAATCATTAATGGTACTCAAATGGATTTTATCAATAAACATTGTATCCTTTTCATTATAAAACTCTGTTCATACAATCAAATTTTAGGCATAACATTGTCACCACAGATCGTGAACAAACTTTTGGTGCTCTATTTTATCGAGAAAGGATTAATAAAGTATTTTTGTGTCATAGGTTCATCCGATAAGAAAACAGGTTTATTAAGCTCCAAGCAGGTATTACTGGTTTTTATTCCCTTCCATAATATTGGCCTGTGGACACTGCCAAATGCCCTCTCGTAATCAACGAAAGCCATCAAAAGGGATTTTTTAATTTCATACACTGCAACACAATATGCCATAAGACAAATGCATGATCTGTTAAGCTCCTAACTTTTGCAAAGTCTGTAATTTTTTTAACGATTTCTTTCTCCAGTCATTTGAGAATAACCTTACGAATATTTTCATGACAACCAACCTAAGTGCATTTCCTCATAGCACCACATTCAGTAAGGTCACATTTCTTTGGTACCTTGGCTGTGACTTGCAATTCTTATCGTGAGGTTTTATTTTCTCATTCCATTTTCTGCAGAAGAGTCTAGTTAGTATCTGAGATATCTTTTCAATTTCTGCTAAAATCATCTCTTCAGTGATTCCATAACAACTTGTGTGTCCTTTCTCCTTTTCTTACTGATTATTGATTCCAGTTCAAAAACTGTGAATTCATTCGTAAGTCCATTCGGGTAGCCTACTCGTCAGCTTCAGGTAATCAATCACATTATCATCTCCGTATCTATTATTAGTGATCTCACAAAAATGTTACGCCCAGCATTATCTTTCTTCTTCTTCTGTTATTGACCTATCTCTCCTTTTCACAGATATTTTCCTCTTTTTCTTTTCACCGATGGATATTTCATTTATATTGTAATTCTGTTGGGCTCCCTAACACCAGCGATACTCCCTGAATACATGCGTCTCGAACAAACGCCTGTATGGATACTTGACTCACGCCTTAGGCTACTGCTTGAATTTCGCTTTGTCCTTACAGTGTGCAGATATCTAAAGGACTTTGCAATTTGGAAAAGTACAATGACGTTCCTAGTGTAGACGTGAGCATGGTCAAGTGAATTGTCTGCACAACCAGACTCCAAATTTCCAAAAGAGATCCTTGGTAGTATCAAAGAATTGACAAGTGATGAAGAATACACATAACGAAATCTGACAAATCGGTGCACTGTCACTTTTAGTGATGAAAATACGTGCAAAGAAACGAACTAAATGGAAATCACCTAAAAATCCTATAAAAGTATGAATTACTATGACACAAAATAGCGAATCGCAAAATGGGCAAGAAGCATGTCACATTTTAAACTGAAATTTCAATGTGCAGAACTGCATAGACTATGTGAAAAGAGTCTTATTAAAGGGAATCAATTAAATGATTTTTAACAGTTGCATTAATTTCAGTAACTAAGTCAAAGAACCGCAAAATGGGATGAAAACCTGATGGAAATATTTGTGTGACCCAGCCGTCATTCCCGTATTCGTGAAGAGTCATCACAACTCACAAAACGAATTTTCCCACGACTTCAGTGATTCGCTCGCTTCACTGGTTGCGCTTCATACATTGCAGCAAAATAAAGCCTTCATATTCTTAACCCATTGGTTGGTACCATTTCTGACGATGATATAAAGAACAGTGTAGACCTGATAAATGATGTCATGCATAGAAATGACAGAGAGGACAGAACTGTGAGTTTTGAGGTGGTGTCGTTCTTCGCGAATTTTTATCTGACGCCTGAGAGAGAGAGAGAGAGAGAGAGAGAGAGAGAGAGAGAGAGAGAGAGAGAGAGAGAGAGAGAGAGAGAGAGCGAAGAATTTTTATCTGACGCCTGAGAGAGAGAGAGAGAGAGAGAGAGAGAGAGAGAGAGAGAGAGAGAGAGAGAGAGAGAGAGAGAGAGAGAGAGAGAGAGAGAGCGAAGAATTTTTATCTGACGCCTGAGAGAGAGAGAGAGAGAGAGAGAGAGAGAGAGAGAGCGAAGAATTTTTATCTGACGCCTGAGAGAGAGAGAGAGAGAGAGAGAGAGAGAGAGAGAGAGAGAGAGAGAGAGAGAGAGAGAGCGAAGAATTTTTATCTGACGTCTGAGAGAGAGAGAGAGAGAGAGAGAGAGAGAGAGAGAGAGAGAGAGAGCGAAGAATTTTTATCTGACGCCTGAGAGAGAGAGAGCGAAGAATTTTTATCTGACGCCTGAGAGAGAGAGAGAGAGAGAGAGAGAGAGAGAGAGAGAGAGAGAGAGAGAGAGAGAGAGAGAAGAATTTTTATCTGACGTCTGAGAGAGAGAGAGAGAGAGAGAGAGAGAGAGAGAGAGAGAGAGAGAGAGAGAGAGAGAGAGAAGAATTTTTATCTGACGTCTGAGAGAGAGAGA
>NC_089798.1:21833556-21838556 GCF_040412425.1 Macrobrachium rosenbergii
GCAGTGTCAGGAACATGTGTGGCAGCTGAAGTTTCCGTCACAGTTCTGTACCGAAGCATCTTGAAGCTTGGTCTGGCTATAGTCGGATTCTAAGTGTTTCAGAGGAAGAGTGTGTTAGTATGTGTATTGTAAAAAGTGACTAAGTCCGAAGGGTTCTTGTGAAAGGTTACACATTTGCTTTTGAGGAGCCGAGCTAGAATGACTGGCTGGAACACTCTGGGACAGGGAATTCCCTTTTGCTGAAAGGCTAAGTTTTTAACAGACAATGATTAACTTTCAGTGGTTATTTCTTTGCGATTCTTTTAACAATTTTGATGCAATGTTGATGTGAGCAGAATGAGTTCTAGTTCTAATGGGAGATGGTTCTTTTCCCTACAGATGTTTTGGTGGGAACCATAACCAGTCATGATATATAGCCACCTAAAATGAACTGGTAAAGAAATAGATTTGAAAGTTATTTTTCACGTTTGGGGGTGTGGCTTAGTGGGTTTTACTATCTATCATACATATTTTTCATTTTACATGACATGTTAGTCTTACAGAATAAATTATTTTTGTAAACCCAGCTTGATTTCCACACACTAGGTTAGGATATTTCAGTAAATGAGAGAAAGATAAGGAAAGAGAGAGAGAGAGGGGTCCTCAAGGCCACGCTACCAGTGCCAACCTTCAGAGGTAAGTGTCTCCCAACCATTTTTTTTCCAATGGAGGGGATAACATATATATATGCACATAAATTTTTACCACGTCACTGTGACATTGTCTGGACTGGAAGTCGTTGATGGGTACTGTCGGGTGTTTGAGTCACTTAGGTACCAAATCATTTATCAATTACAATTCCCCTTCAGTGATATTCCCCAAGCAGCGCAAATTGGATATTAAACGATGGATTGACCGAATCCGGGCTATAACCTTCAGAGAGGCCAGGGATGCTGGCGCATCCTTCATTTCACGTTCCTGGATATCTAAATACATTAAAAGAAATTAATCCTTTGTTAAAAGAAACTAGAACAAAAATCCATATGACTGTCATCGTGAAAAGAGTGAGAATCTTGGAAGGCCTGAAGTCCTTTCTCAGGAGTCAAAAGACATCATAGCTGAGGCAGTGGGTAGACCAAGAAAGTCTTTACGTAAATTGGTGCTTGAGCTAAAAACAAAAAGGGGAATGAAGAGAAGTTATAGTGCTGTATATCGTGAGTTAAAAAAAATCTGGTATCGAGCCATTTCATGTTATCAGCAAGCCCAACATCACTGAGCAACAGAGAGAAGACCGTGCATGGTTTTGTGGTTCATTTCTTAAAGATTGGGATGAAGCTGACTTTCTCCATGTTGCTGCATCAGATGAATTCTTCATTTACACAGTCACGAAGCCAAATCATAAAAATGACATCATTTGGGCTGCAAAGTTGGATGATATCAGCGATGACGTGCGCTGTCGCCAAGTTGTGAAATTTCCTGAATGTTTGGGAATTTTTCTCTGTTTCACAGCCAAACGGTTAATGTGGATCATCAAAGAAAAAGGACAGTCATGGAATGGCGGATACTTCAGAGAAACTGTGCTTACCGGTGGAGTATTTCCTTTCCTCAAAGATCCTGAAAATGTGTTATCTGTTGAAGAAGTCACATTTTTGCATGATAAGGCACCATGTTTCAAGGCTCTTCAGACACAAGAGCTGCTTCGAAACAGTGGTATCGATTTTGAAATGATTCAGATGAATAATTTGCTTGCTCAGAACTGTAGCCTATATCACAGCAGTCTCTAATCATCAGCGTATGTGTACAGTGTCAGCTGTTCCCTTGATTTTAGGCCAGCACATATGTGAGTTTCTTCGTATTGAAATCATGCACATGGAGCTGGGTGGCGTTCGAGCCTTCAACCTGCTCTTCTTTTGTTGAAAAACTCACGCAAGCAAACACTCACAAAACAAGCTGTTAGAAAAATCCTTGAACGGATTCCCTCATCAACAGACTGATGCGATTACCTAAAATGTTTTTGGAGTACATTGAGTGCCAGCACAGTACTTCAAAGAGTTTATGACTAATGAAGTACATGCACACATATCCTTTATAAATCGGGAGAGGATCAAATTGTTCAAATGACGATAATGTTGCATCGAAGAATTTTTTTGTCATCAGTTTGTGCTACATGACAATTAAATGGCATATACATACATACATACATACATACATACATACATACATACATACATACATACATACATACATACATACATACATACAATTGAATCCCTCGAAGCTCACCCACGTCACTCTTTCGAATAACCGACAGAGTCCATGAAATTCTTAGGCTCTGTCAATCGCGACATACTGAACTGGCTATGAATCATTCATACATACGGGTGAATAGGATTTCAAAATGGCATGAGCGCAACAAATTTGTTGTCTGTTGGCCGTTGTGTTTGTTCTTTATGTTTAAAGTTTCATACATCAACTGATCATTCTCCGAATAACAACCACTGGATCATGATCAAGTTGTTAACAACCCATATTTTTTTTTTTTATACGTTCGGAAGCAATCTCAATGCATGAGTATCTGCTTAATTTACGGACATCCCATCTAGGTTGGTATGAGGGCATCCACTAGGATATAACAATTCATCAAAAGCAGAAATGTCTTATTAAACGTGGTTATGCTATATCTACAGCATGCAAATCAGTGAACATTCTATAAGTCCTTCCGGAAAGATACTGAACAAAACTGCTCATAACTATGTTCAGACAGACTGCCTATTGAGAAGATGACTGCTACATTCAGTCTCAGTCATCTGTCCGGCCATATTTCACACGATGTTTGGCATCGTTCAAGGCATTTAAGTTAAAAAAAAAAAACCAGATCGTTATATAATCGACATCTAATTTAGGTGCTGTAAGTTTGATTCTGAATAATACAAGTTGTGGAAGAACACTCATTCTGCAGCGGTATCTGGACTCCCGATTTACTCGGGACTTGCATCTTACATCGGTCAGTATTTGCCAAAAATCTGCGAAAAACCTCTTTGTTTATGTTTTTTATTTTTATTTATGAATGTATTCACGGTATAATAGGTGACACTCTCCCACTCTGTTCCAGTACAACCTGTGCCTGTTTCGCCTACCAAATGAATACTACTTATAATGTTATAAAAACTCATTCACTTCTACGAAATACAGTAGTGATTAAAACAGCATTTTTCTGTCCGGCTTGGCCGCACAAATATAACAATGGTTTTCTTCTTTCAGAAATGAAGAATTAATACTTAAATATGCAATAAGATACCGAGAATTTAGACATCATAGGAACAATTTAAGAAATTTTGATAGTATGGAGACACTAAAATCTCTCAAATTTATGTTCTACACCAACATTTTTTTCAGATTTTATAATTGTAATTATAATTCAGATTTTATTATCATCCATATCTTTCTAACCTAGCCCCAACATATTTATTCGATCAAACTGACTTGGGCACAGTTGTTAGGTTATTCGGCTACTAGACTCAGTGCTCAGAACAGAAAGTCTGAACAAATGACAAGTGAAATCGATGTTTGAGAACCTGGAAATGGACTGAGTTGTTTACTAATGGCCTTGAATACTCATAAAAAATCTCCAGCCTACAATAGATTTCCTAACATGTATTTGTTGGAGCATTCTTCAGGAGATATACTGTACGTCACCCTTGCCACTGCTCTGAGTTATGTTGACTACTCTTGTGGCAGTTGCAAATTCTGAAAGATGTTGCAGCAGAATGGAAATTAGTAAAAAGATACATTGACCATCAATGTCTCTGGATTATAATGATCTGTGTGAGACGTTTGCTGACAAAAAAGTTGGGTGCAAAGATATGCGTTTTTGAATCATTTTGATGAATTACATTGTGACTATATATATACACACACACATATATATATATATATATATACATATATATATATATATATATATATATATATATATATATATATATATATATATATATATATATATATATATATATACATACATATACATACATGCATACATACATACATACATATATACATACACACACACACACACATATATATATATATATATATATATATATATATATATATATATATATATATATATATATATATATATATGTGTGTGTGTGTGTATATGTATGTATATTGCAACAGCTGGGGCCGTTTTCTCATAACCTCACCTGTTTTTACATTTGCAAAGTAATGGAGAAAGAAATGAAAAAATTTAATGTCCTTCATTCACTACTAGAACTGAGGTCTCAATTCACCCCTTCATAATCTCCCTCATTCCCCATGCGGTCGACATAGAGGGCACCATGACGAAAATTGACCTCTGCGCCACCTGGATGAGAAGCCAATGTAATCCCCGGAGGTTATAGATAGACTCTGTAAGAGGAATCGGTCTCAGTTCCCCCAGTTCCCTCAGAGAGATTGCTCAGGACCTACGTGAGACAGACGAACTTGTCTGTCCCTTTGAAAACATGTCGACCCAGGGGCCTTGACCGTATATTTTTATAGTGGCATTATCATTCCTTCCTCCATCGCCAGCGCAATATTGAATGAGGACAACGTCATCTGGACTAACGTAATGCGCTGAAATTAAAGTTTTAGCCAGTCACGACCTGTTATTTTTTACCTAATGTTCTCTTCATTTTTTCCACTGTGCGATCACCTCAGTAATTTGTGTGGGAACATTCAGTGTTAACATAAAATATGTTTTTGTGTTTAACTGAGTTATTGGGCACCACTTGTGCATTCCTCAGTTCCCTCTGTGAGTCTTATTATTATTGCCAGTAACCGTCCTGCATATTTGCAGATAGGCCTCGACTGCGGAACCTCTTGGCCATCCATGTGCAGTTCCCCCCTTCAACTGCGATCTTCCCTGTTACGAAGATATCGTCAGCTTAGAATATTTATCCTGTGTAGGATTCATTATTCAGCAGGCCCTTGGTATTACCTGCCCAGTAATTCGTCATTCTTCTGATCTTTGTTGT
>NC_089798.1:21843556-21866056 GCF_040412425.1 Macrobrachium rosenbergii
AAGCCTTACATTCCAACTCAGGTTTGAATATAAAAATGTTAGGACATCCAAAACACAATTGTGGAAAGGAGGTGCAGAAATCGAGGTAAGTAATGATTGAGAACCCGTCCATTATGGTGTCATTTCTGACTCTATTGTGCCGTCTGACTCCTATTCTTCTTCTTCTTCTTAAGTTCTATTCTCAAATCAACAAATTTTCTTGGATAGTTTCATTGTTATACCACGATCAAACTAGATATGCATAAACTTCCTTGCGTGGCATTTCTGTCTACTCGATTTCCAAAACTTACTCGGCAAGTCCATTGTTGCCTGTCACTTTTTTTTTTGTCTTTTCTTTGACTAAATTCCAACTCAAGAGAACTTGCACTGGATATCGTTGTTCCTGACACCTTTTGGAAGAATGATCTGAGCCATTCTTCCTTTCTCCGTCTGATGCTGTTTCACCCCTTTGTGCAAAATCTGTCTTCATTACTTCTGCTTTTTTTTTTTTTTTTTGATTATATTGGATTTGTCTCTTCAGACAAATGATGCATTCTTTTAAGCAAGCTTTGCAAATCTTGTAGTATTTTCTGACTAAAACAGCATTATTTGCAAAATCTATTTATGTTTACAAAATAATGAGCATTTAAGGTAAATCTAAGAAAATGTAATGCCAGTAAATACCGCTGGTGTCTTATGTGTAATTCTTCCATTTCAACCTATGAATATTACACAATTATGCTGTCCTACGCAGTTTCGAAGATTCCAGTCACTAGGCGAACCTAAAATACAGCACAAGTAGCTCAGTTCACTTTGGAACTGTCTCCTTTTACAATCTTCTGATGGATGACACGGCTCAGTTTTTGTGGGGTACAAGAAGTTAGATTTAACTTTTTTCTTTTACCAAAACCATTTGTTTAAAAACAGCTGTTCAACGGCTGCTGTACGAAGCGATAATGATTCGCAATAGCTGTCTAACAGAATTGTCTCATTATGGCTTCTTGTACAGTAGCAATTGCTCTTCGGAGAGTTCATCGGTCTAGAAGACTGGCGTTGTTTAAGCGGCCAGACTCTCAAGAAGAGCGGCTGAAAATTTAGGTGTGAAGAAAATTGCAATATTTTATTGAATTGGTTATGTGCCTTAAGTGATCAGGAAATCAGATATATCGCGGAAGTCAGCGCTTTTCAAATAACTGTCAAGTCTATGATAAGTGGTTTCAGATTAAAAAAGTTGAAGTGCACATGAAAAAAAATGCTGTGGCCGGTGAAAATCTATTTGAGTTTCTTCTCATTATATGATGTGCAGTTCGTTTTGAAGACTATTTAAAACTAATGAAGCAACACATGGTGTAACATATTACCAACTGAGGCCTTATCTTATTAATTCAATCATTTGGGACTGAAATCTAATGTATGGTGAAGAATGAGTACTTCCAACAAATTCTAGTTCAAACAAGGAATCTTCAAACAACGTTCAAATTATAATTATTACACCAATAAGCAAAAACAATATTTCATTCCCTTGCTTCGTTCTCCTCCTTGCTTCGTCAGCTATTACAATTAAACATGCTGAGTTACGGTCCCATTACTCCAGGAAACGACTCTCTCTCTCTCTCTTTTCTTCTGTTTACGTATATATATATATATATATATATATATACATATATATGTATATACTAAATATATATATATATATATATATATATATATATATATATATATATATATATATATATATATATCATATATATATATATATATATATATATATATATATATATATATATATATATATATATATATATATATATATATATATATATATATATATATATATATATATATACATACTATAATATACAGCAAATAATAAAGTGTGCTTTGCAAGAAAATTAATCGAAATTAATACTCATTCTATCGAAAATTTGAGAATTTCTCTTCAAATTCAACAGTTGCAAGCATTTAAGCGTTGGCAGGTGCATGCATCATAAATAAGAATGTATCTTTCTGTGCAAAAGGTTAGAAGAAAATAAGCATAAAAATCACCTCCGTTGGCTAAGGAATGCATCGCCAAGACCCTTCCGTTTTGCTGGGGCATATTTCTCTCTCTCTCTCTCTCTCTCTCTCTCTCTCTCTCTCTCTCTCTCTCAATTCATAGTAGTTGACTGACAACTAGCCACCTAATTCAGTGCTTAAATTAGCAGTGAAATGCTCAATCTTTATGAATCGCGCCCATACTGTTTCTGCTTGTCTTATTATGGATCGAGTGCCGTTCATTTAGTTTGTGAACTGACAGCAGTATCGCACTAAGAAAACAAAGAGAGAGAGAGAGAGAGAGAGAGAGAGAGAGAGAGAGAGAGAGAGAGAGAGAGAGAGATGGCATCATGCTGACTCAGCAGATTGTTATGAAGGCAGAATCAACACAGAGCTTTCCCCAGCACCAAGAGCACATTTTCCATTTTTCTTTTATGTCAGTCTTTGCATTTGCTTTTCCTTCATTTTCCAGAGAATGTGCAAAAGATGGATTGTTAGATAACGTTTTCTGTCAGCTCCGTATAAGACACAAGTTTAATTCAGATTTACCGTTTCTTTCTTTCTTTATACGTGCTTTGAATGTAATTATATACAGTAACCACATACGCTTCACTCAATGATTAACGTCAGAAGCAAAACCTCATGGCTCCAAAATGCCTACATCATCTTCGGCTCAAAGGCATCTATCTTCCCTGTGTTCGCATTTTCATAAATCTCCAGTCATCTCCAATCATTAGTCTCAGTGTTTCGCCTTTCCTGTGCTTTCATTTTCATAAATCTCCAATCATCTCCAGTCATTAGTCTCAGTGCTTCGTCTTTCCTGTGTTGTCATTTTCATAAATCTCCACTCATCTCTAGTCATCAGTCTCATGGTTTCATCTTTCCCGTGTTTTCATTTTCATAAATCTCCAATCATCTCCAATCATCAGTCTCATGGTTTCATCTTTCCTGTGTTTTCATTTTCATAAATCTCCAATCATCTCCAATCATCAGTCTCATGGTTTCATCTTTCCTGTGTTTTCATTTCCATAAATCTCCAATCATCTCCAATCATCAGTCCCATGGTTTCATCTTCCCTCAATGTTTTCATTTTCATAAATGTCCAATCATCTCCAATCATCAGTCCCATGGTTTCATCTTCCCCGTGTTTTCATTTTCATAAATGTCCGGTCACCCCCAGGTATCAGTCTCGTTGTTTCTTCTTTCCTGCGTTTTAATTTTTATAAATCTCCACTCATCTCCAAGCATCAATCTCAAGGTTTCGTCTTTCCTGTGTTTTCATTTTCGTAAATCTCCACTCAACTCCAGGCACCAGTCTTATGCACACGAGGCTCATTACTTTCAAGGTTGATCTCCATATGAGGAGCAACTCTTCAGGATTAACCCGGACATTAACAACCATTACTGATAATTATGAATTTCACGTTTGAATCGCCTTTGAGCACCATGTTCAGAAAAGGATCAAGGTACGTGAACTGGACGTAAATCAATATTACTGCAATTTGTTAGCTGTATCAGTGCAGACCCAGAGTTTTCTAGAGACATTTTGTTACATCTTGTTGTACACTACTGCAGGACTAATTTTTCACTTAGATGTATAAAAAGAGAATTTTTCTTTCGGCTAGTCCTAACTTACACGTAACCTATGTTGATTAAATCTAACATCTAATCCTGTCTGTGGGTCAAATGAAGAGAATCGCAGTCCAAACACAGCATTTTAAGAACCATGTTGCTATCCTGTTAAGAACGATTTCTAATAAGCATGTTTTTTACTCTGTGTCATATGAACAATGCTGAAGGTGATCGGAGGGCCAAAGGTCTTTGGGTAAATAAGTGAAAAAGGACTGTTTCTCCCTCAAGTTCCCTGTTACTTTCTGCCCATCCTGACTGAACCATCTATTTAGACATACCTCGCCCGCACCCCAGTTCCCGTTCAGAAGCAGTAGTTTCGAATAAATCATACTCATTGCTGTTCACAAAATCCGGAAAGGTTACTTAATACTGGGTGGCTAACTGATGATGCTGTTGGGGAGGGAAGCGTCGAACAGAGTTCTCATTTACCTCGCCGTGAATCGACCGTGCATACGCTTGTGACGACCAGGTTACCAGTTGACCTTTTCCTGCTTTTATATGGATACCTTTCGCCGAATGTATTCATATACAAGACAGAGGTTCGTTTTAATACCTAGGAAAATGCAAAAACTCAAAAAAATTTTGCGATTTTAAAAGTTATTTAGTATATCAAAGGCATTGACACTTGAAAGTGCAAGGTGTTTATCCTAAGTAGACAATTCTGCCCCGTGTGATGGATAACCCACCAGACAATAACAGTCTCGTTGTTACACACTACTGTTTGTATTTGTTTGTTTGTTTAAGTTTTTTCTTTCTCATTTGTGTTACCGTCTATTCTTTTCCGTTCCAGTTTTTGTGACAAACTCTCATGATGGCCCTTGCCGTCACACATCGAAATCACAGAAACTTTTCGCTGAATAAACGATCCAGTCAACGGCTTTTGTCATCCAAACGCATCCTGTTGTTTGCGGATGGCTCTGGAACGAAGTGCTCCTCCAGCTCTTGCATCTGTTATGTCAGCGAGTTTAATCTGTTGCGTCATCAGAAAAGAATGGGTTCCATTTACGATACTGACTACGTCACGCTAAACATCAGAATGACGATGTACTTTGGGGAACAAAGTCACAGGCTCTCTCCTGGTTCGAGAAAGATCAAAGAAGCTGGTACGTGCGGCCAATTCACTCTTAGTTTAATTGATAATTCGTAATGCTATCACTTCCATAGGAGCATCATATATATATATATGTGTGTGTGTTTGTGTGTTTTTATATATTTATTTATTTATATACATATGTGTGCGTGCGCGCTCGCGACTGTTGGTAACCAGGTGAACATGTATTCATATTCAAGTATAAGGTAAAAATGATAAATCCTTTCATGAGTAAATAATTGATAAAGTATACATGTCTCCAGATCTCCCCCCTCTCTCCCTCTCTCTCTTTCTCCCTCTCTCTCTCTCTTCCACTGAATCTTCCTTCACTTTCACGATGGGTTTCTTTTCCCTACTTTCATTGCTGCTCAAATATATTGTTTTCACTTGACTGATTTCTGCAGTTATTTTGCTTATCATCGCCTTGTTCATTTCCCTGGCCCTTTTTAAAGTATTCCAATAAAAAAAACTGCCTCTGCCCGCTCGAAGAAAAGCCCTTCAACTAATGCATTTGAGGTCACGTGCTTCGGTTTGCTCATAACACACCCAAAGGAAAGGCCTTTGCTAATATGTCATTGACAAGAGATAATGGCAACTCAAGTCTTACGATGAGGAGATTCTTAAAAAAATTGTAAGTCAAACTCGGGGGGCAGGAATTTTCCTGAACGAAATGCTTAAAACTGCCCCGCAAAACACAATCCTTTCTGAACAAAGCAAACGTATCTGTTTTTGCAGCTATTCTCATCAGCTTTCTAATGATTAAAAACGATTCGGTGAAACTTGTCGAGTCACATTTAGGGCTAGTCAACCCTTAATGTACACAAAAGAGAAAATTTCATTTTGTGGACGAAAGACGTGAGCAATAGCCTAACCAAACAAAGCAACATACTGTACCACTGACAAATTTAATTTTCTTAGGTAATGGCAATACCAGCTCTCATATACATACATAAAAATGTACAGAGCACAGGTGATGGCAAATACCAATGTCATATCGTCTAGTATTAAATAGTTAAGCAAAGCGATTGCTAGCAGGTTTCCACTCGTATAGTTAGGGCCAAATTAATAATAATAATAATAATAATAATAATAATAATAATAATAATAATAATAATAATTGTTGCGATGATGAATAAATTCGATAAGTTTTTTGTAATATTGCAGTAATGGCGGTGGCAACTATAGAGAGATGAAGAGGGTATTAAGTGTTTTTTTACGCCTCCGGACCCACTACCTACCATATATATATATATATATGTATAGACACACACACACACACACACACATATATATATATATATATATATATATATATATATATATATATGTATATATATACATATACATAGTGGGTAGTGGGTTCGGAGGAGTTCCACTAAACGCAGTCAAACCTCCTGTGCTATATATATATATATATATATATATATATATATATATATATATATATATATATATATATATATATATATATATATATATATATATATATATATAGCTGACCAACCCAGTGCTGCCCTGGAAAACTGAATGACAGTCTTATGGGGAGGGGAGGTGAGGGGAAGAGGAAAGGAGTGGAGGGAGAAGAGAGAAGGGGAGGGGAAGGGTAATGGGGAGGGGAAAGTGAGGGGGGGAGGGGAGAAGTAAGGGAAAGGTTGAGGGAAGAAGGAAGGGAAAGGGGAGGGGAGGAGAGGTGAGGGGAAGAGGAGGGGAGGGGAATCAGGAGGGGAAGGGGAGGGAAGGATGAGGGGAAGATAGAGGGTGAGGGAAGGGGGAGGGGAAGTTACGTTCCTCTATCAGAAGAGAATACAAAGCATCTCCACTGAACAAAGAAAATAAACAAAAATATTGTACTTCTACAATTTGCACTCAGGTGTATCTGTATGTCTATGTGTGTGTGAGAAGGGAGAAGGTCTGTCTCTAGTGTAACAACAGATGGACCTACTACCCTGGCTTGGTATGTAGTGAAGTGTTGCTGCCGAAACACCCCATAAACCTCATTTAAACCGAATTTATAACGATGTACACCACCATGATATTACGAAGTAGTTACTATAACGAATTCCGAAGGTAAAAGCGAAGAACTAACGATCGAATGAATGAGAAAATTCACTTTTGAACTAATAAAGAAAAAAGATATAGTGATATCATACATCTCGCATGAGACAACTGGCATGTGAGGGAGAAAATCTTTGGATCTGCTGGTTTGGGTTCGTTGCTTTATAGCTATGAAATATGTTTTGTAACACAACCAAAAATATTTAATTTACTAAAACAACCAAGCAGTGAGGTATACGTTTAACACTTATATTAATAATTATCATAAATTATGATCAAAATTCACGTAAATTCTGATAAGAAATTTATGTTATAGGTGATTTGGATTTACTGTTGTAGGTTAACCACACGTCTGACAGTGCAAGGAATAAAAGGTGGAGTGTCAGGAGAAAAATGAGAATTAACCCGGTGACACTGAAGGAAAAGGTGATGTAAAAACGAAAGTTTCATTTGTTTTGTCTGTGTTTGCATATCTGTCATGTGATAGGGGTTTGATTTTAAGTTAAAAGCTTTCTATAGTGGACAAACAAATATGCAAACATTCACTTATATATATATATATATATATATATATATATATATATATATATATATATATATATATATATATATATATATATATATGCATACAAATACATATATGTTTATTGTATATATTATATATATATAATATATTATATATATAATATATATATAAATTATATATATAAATTATATATATATATATATATATATATATATATATATATATATATATATATATATATATATATATATATATGTGTGTGTGTGTGTGTGTGTGTGTGTGTGTGTGTGTGTGTGTGTAGAATCTATTGGTCACTTTTTACCAGATACATATGTATATGGGCATTGTATATTACAATTATTACATACATATATATATATATATATATATATATATATATATATATATATATATATATATATATATATCATATATATACACATATATATATCATATATATATGTATATATATATATATATATATATATATATATATATCTATATATATATATATATATATATATATATATATATATATATATATATATATATATATATATATATATATATATATATATATATAGGGCAAATGCCACGAAGGTTTACGCTCGAGAGGGGAGTCCAACCATCAGCTTTCCTTCCTTGACGTCCTTGTTACAAGGCAAAACGATGCTTTTAACACTACTGTTTTTGGAAAACGAACTTTTACCGGATTGGGCTCGAATATCTATAGCTCATGCTACTTTAGTTTTAAACTTAATTCTGTTTATACATTATTCCACAGAGCTTTACGACTCACTTCTAACTGGGACTTGTTTCACAGGGAATATGTATTCTTAGCAAATTATTTTAAAAACAACTGTCTTCCTGCTCAATTTGTCAGAAAGATTTGCCGAAAATTGCTAAACAATTTTTCCCCGCAAGTAAAATATCCTACTGTACCAAAACTGGAATTTTATGCCAGCTTCCCCTATGTCTGTGACAGTTCTTTTAAACTAATATTTACTCAGGTAATACAAAATCATTTTCCTGCTGTGAGAGTTAATCTGATTCCGAAAAATCCCTTGACCATCCGCTCTCTGTTTCGGTTAAAGGATCTTCTGCGCCCTTTCATGTCCTTTGTGTGATATATAATTTAGATATACTTGCCCCAGGTGTAACTCGGGGACTTATGTGGGATCCACACGGAGGCTCCCTAAGGTGCACATCGACTTTCATAGACGGGTCAGTTTCCGGACAGGCAGCAGACTCAAGAACCGGGAACATTTTCCAATATAAGAGCTCGCGCTAAAAGCTGCAAAACATTAATTGAAAATAAAGATTTTAAAATCATCGGACAAACACCCAACACTCAGAAATTGCCCATTTTAGAGTCCTTATTGATCAAACAACTGGTTCCCCCATTAAACACGCAGTCAACAGCCACTCCCCTTTTCTTGTCTTGAGGTGTATTTTCTTATTTTTTAATTTTTTAGTTTCCTTCCACTTATGTTTCTTTTACTCTGGTGGAGGTGTGGTCCATACAACGTCTTACTTTGTGAATTTTAATATATCTTGGTTTTTAAAATAATGTGTAAAGTTAAGTGTAAACAATTTATGTTTGAGTTTCGTGCTAATTATGTGTTGTTTTTATCTATTTTAGAGCCCTTTAAGATGTAATTATATATGAAAAATTAAGAAATGTCGGGAAATAAATATGAACAAAAAAGGTGGTCTTAATTGTCCATCAGCATATATATATATATATATATATATATATATATATATATATATATATATATATATATATATATATATATATATATATATATATATATACTGTATATATAATATACAGTATATAATTTATATATATATATATATATATATATAAATATATATATATATATATATCTATATATATATATATATATATATATATATATATATATATATATATATATATATATATATATATATTATATGAATGTATGTATTTATGTATGCATATGTGTTTGTGTGTGTGACTTTTATAGGCACTTCAATTTTTTCAACAGCCAATAAGTATAACACTTTTTAAAGCTTAAAGTGACAGCAGTTCTTTTTTTTTTTTTGTTTGCCTTTCAGAATTTCTAGAACAGAAGTATTTGTAGTCAGATTAAAAAACATAAGACCCTCACTGGGTCTTCAAAAGGCCTAACCTTTTCTAGAGCCTGATGTCAATGGCTGAGCTCCCCTTAAAGGTTTAGCGACTGTGCCCTTCATGGGTCCTGAAGGAACCTTAAAGGAAACCTAACAGTGGTTAAAGGAGTCCTTAGATTAAGCTCTTGTTTCTTAAGCAGTGCCTCAAACTTACTCTTCTCAGGGAGTGAGGAGGAACCCAATAGTGATTTATTCCAAGGCTCATGCCCACTCGAAGGTGTAACCTGTCTTGAAAACAGGCTGTGAACTCTATCATACCTATCCAAGTCAAGGTTAACCTACATGCTTGCAGAATGTTAGCAGAGGAAGGCCAATGTTTCCCCTCTGACACCAACAACTTTTGGTATTTTGACCTCTCCTCCTCCTAAAAGACCCTGGAAAAGGCAAAGTCTGTCATCATATTCATCCCAATCACTAGGCTGAAGTGAGCATGAGCACACACACTGCCTATCCTAGCAGAATGGCACTGAGCTCTGCGTTGTGTGGGCCAACCCACTGGTATGTGTACTCTGAAGTAGTCCCAGGCCATAAATGGTATTGGCCTGTTCTGCACACAGAAGTGTTGCCATGTTTACAATGGTAAGGAGGCTGATCACAAACACAACCTAAGACATACTGATTGCTCATAAGCACTATGACAACCTGTAGTTTGGGGAAGTGCAGGCTTGTCTCTGAATGCTTTTGAAGAAACAAAGACTATGGTACTCAAGGTAGGTTCCTCTTTCCCATGTGGGGCATGCAGGTGGTGGGATCAAGCATGACCATACTATACAACACAGAATGGTTATGTGCAAACTCATGTGTCTATCCACCTTCACTGCCCATAAATGCCTGACCCTGCAAAAAGGTGCTGGGATCACTGTTACTCCTAACAGAAGAGTGATGGCTGTGCGAAGACTTCATAGCCTTCCGGTGCATGGCTGCCTTCTGGGTCTTCTACCTACACTTCCACTGATCTGGAGATGAGGGCAAAGTCAAGGAAGACACCCCTGAATGTCCAAGAGTAGGAGCTGTCAGAGCATCTTCAGCAGGAGCAGCAGGAACTACAGGAACATCAGGAAAGTTCATAGCTGTTGTGCATTCAGTATAGGAGGGGAAAGGCAGGTATGAAGTGATAAGATCTACTGAGACCAAGGTGAGCAGGGAATTTTTTTTGAAGCCAAATGCTCAAGGAAGATATAACAAGACAGGTCTCTTAGTATGCCAAGAGAAGGTCACAACACCTTCAGCAGTTCCTTTGTTTCTTAGGGATGCCTCAGAGTAGAAGTAGCAGAGGATGGCGAGCTGGTTACTGCAGTGGGAGTTGTGGAGATAGCAGCAATTGGCATTGTTCCAGAAGAAGTGAGGTGCTCAGGTCAAGCCAACTGCTCATCATCTGATATGCTCATACCCCTCTGGGACTGAGCAGGGGAGAATATGGTGGACTCTTTCCCAGGAGAAGCAGTGGGGGTCAAGGCAGCCACAGATAAGAGTCTTCTTTACCTTCTTCCACCTTGATCTATACTTCTTTCATTGGGCAGATGACCAAGAGACACACTCAATGCAGCTGAAATGCTGTTCACACTCCTGACCTTTGCAAGCTGCAGACACAGAATGAGGGTCGATTATTATAGGCAACATAAACAAAGGATACACTCATTCACACCCCGAACATCTTCATTAATCATTCTTCCTTGGGACTGAATTCTCATACGCCATCTTTCCAATAACAATCACAATGAGCAGAGTCCACAAACAAGACAAAGTCATCACCCACTGAAACAAATAAATACTCAAGTAAGAAGTTCCCACAACAGCCATGATGGCAGAGATACCCCAGTATGTCTGCAAGGCCAATGAAGGAAAAGTGACACCGACTACCGAGTGAGCTGGTTAGTTCCCCTTTCTCTCACTTGTCATTGGTGACAGTACCAGCTTTTGCTAAAGGTATCCGTATAACAAGCTATGGATTTTGTTCTTGTTGTAACAAAAATGACTTTAATCAACTATGGTAAGAGTGTTATTAATTCACCTTACCCATTGATAAAATTATTGTCATTCCCGAGTAAAATTTTTATGTATATTCATGTGGTTGAGATTTTTCCATATTTGATATTAGGTTATTATTGATGTTAATAATGATTGCTAGTAATATAATTTTAAAATCTTTCACTGTTATCACAGTTACACAATGTTGGCCATATTAACATCTTTGCCACCACTATCACTGCCACCACCACCACCACCACCAATACGACTACTGCTACTACTATTACTACTGCTACTACTATTTGTGTCCCAGAATAATGCACTATGACTTTTCCAGCTTCTCTCAAGAGAGTTGCATGTTATTAAATGAAATCAGAAAGAATGAAATATTTCAAGCTTTATACATACTAGAAGATACAGAAGTATATGAAGTTCACCTTTCCTACCTCTTCTGCAGAAGAATCAGGAGGGAGATGTTTCAAATCCTCTCTTGATTCTGGTGGTGTGAACAATGGCGTCAGGCCACCATGAGATCTTCTAGGCTGTCGAGCTGCATGCAGTTCCTGCTGATGCTTTGGTAAAGTGATTGTAATTATATCTGTCTCCTGGTTATCACCCATACTTCTGCCCTCAATGGAAATATCACTGTGTTGATATTTGTTGTTATGTGGATACAAAATTGGGTCGTGTGAACCTTCAGGGGGAGAATGAACCAAGGTATGTGCTTCTAATGTTTCAGTTGGACCAGATGGAGCTAATATAGACCCTTTTGTTTCTTTAATAGGCGAATGAAGTAGTTGGTCTGCATGCACTGACAGATCTGAATGAAATTCTTCTGAATCTTTAATGGGGGAGTGGAGCAAGTGATCATTGCTTACAGAAGAAACTGGCTTCTGCTCTTCAGGAACTGCAGTGGTATTAGCAAGTGCCATATCTCTTTGTTCTGATGCTGCATTTTCAGGAAAATGATTGGAATGCGTTTTGTAATGAGCCTCTGTCTCATCATTTATCTGACTGTATGCTTCTTCAGCAGCAGATGGACTCCAACCAGTTCTTTGTAAACTATGGTTCAGAGGCAAAACTTCTACAAAGACAGAATGGCTTTCAGATAAAATTTGTGATGGGAGTGTTGGTAATGATTTTGCATCATCAAATTCCTGTTGATATATGTTTGCAAGAATGTTCTTATTGGATTCATTATTTTGGTTATCAAAAATATCAGCCAGCTCTCCCTCACTATTACTTGTGTTAACTGAATTAAGAGGATTCGCAATGACATTTGAAAGGTTTTGATTAGGATACGTCTGGTTTTCATGAAGTGCGGCTATTTCTGGCTTTATCTGGGGGTGTGTTTGTTCAAGGCCTGTCACCTTCTCTTGATCTTTTGTTATATGGGTTTGCATGACTTGTATGTCTTCATTTAAATGCTCCAACTTCTTTGCAGCAGTGTTAGAGGCTTCAGCACCTAACTGATCCTGGCTAGAAATGATTAGTGTTGAAGTGTTTCCTGAACTATGGCGTGTATCTGACTGTAGAGCACCATTCTGTGGTTCTTCGATAGAGTCATTCATTGCAGAAACTGCTACTGATTGAGAAATTTCTGAAATTTGAGGCCAATCAGTTGTTAAATGTATATCCTGAATATGATCACCTGGTTTATGGGGGTGGGAAATTGTTATTGCTTCAGATAATGTTTGGTCTTGAGTGTTTCCAAATCTTTTAGGTCTATCAGAGTCTTCAGTTCCAGCCTGAGGCTCTTCTAAAACATCAAATTGTAGGTCCTTCAACTCTGTTTTCTCATTATCTGTTGACATATTAGATTCCCTTAATCCACTAGATACGGACTTCTGGCCATGAATTTCTGGCACATCTTGTGAGGTTTCTTCATAAAGGCCCTCCTTCTGCTGAATTGTGTCATTTGAGTGTTCATAATCTACAGTGTTGTTTGCTTCTTTTGATGCAGTTTCATAAAAGTTTTCTAAACCTTGTGACAAACTGCGTCCTGACAATTGCGTGTAGGTCTGGTGGGAAGGTTCCTCATTTTGGTTTGGATGCACCTGAGCCTCTTTGGGCTCATATGATATATCCAAGTCAGGAGGAAGAATATTCAAAGTATAAAATGTTCCAGAAATTTCAGATGACCTGGGAATGCCGTGGGATCTTTGAATAAGATGGAGGAGGTCACCTGCACCACCAGTTTGATGTGGAATTAATGGTAGAGTGAAATGATCATTTAAGTCTTCGATCTGGTTGAGTGGAGTCAGTGAAGGGTTGTGGCTTTGTTTCGAGTCATGGTTAATGAGTGCCACAGAAAAGTTGTCTGAAGTTTCAACGGGTTTTTCCTCCTCTAAGAGTAGTGTAGGAGGATTTTGTTCTAACTGAGGAGCACTCTCTTGTGCTTGAGTTTGTTCTCCATCTTTAGCAGTTATTGGCGAGTAGTCTTGATTTGCATCCCCTTCCACGAGATCATCAGGAAGCACATTTTGTGCATAGTATGGCGGAATTCCCAAAGCTATGAGCATAAAAATTCCAATCCCCTGGTGGACGAGAAAGATGATTTCAATATTAATGGCGCAGTACTTAGTAGGAATTCCATATAAAATATATTCTTAATATCATGTATACACAATGCACAAAAACCAGGTAAAGCTTGAAATGAAACCCATATAGCACATAGTATTTGCTACTTGGAATAAGCAGAACAGTTTGAAACACAACCATTACAAATTATTTGCTTGTCATTTCTTTTTGTATACGATTCAGTTTTAGAATCAATGGTAAATGTTAATGTTGATTTGCTACAAAAAATTCTCATCACAAACAACAATTTTTATATAGTAAATGTGCACTTATGAAATAAATGTCCCAACTATAAAACAAGCACTGAGAAACCAGTTTGTAATCTGCCAGCGGCAAAGTCTAACAGATTTGAATTTAGGAACTAATTTCTAAATTCTTACATTGTGAATCATTGTATAACCGATTACCATTTCTGAAATTGCCCTGAAAGTTTTTAGAAACATTTGGTTGTATAGAAAAAAAATGATCTCGGGAATTTGAAAGATTCCAAAATAACAGGGAATTAGTTTTGGAGTGGTTTTTAATAAAGTTTTGAAGAAAAAGATAAACAGATCATTCATATTACTTGAGCACTTGAGAAAAAATCTGACAAGTGCACTTCGGACTCTACTTTCAGGATAATTCTAGAATTGATTAACGTAAAATTCACTGTCAAATATTGCAGGTATTTTGTTTCGCTATCTTATCTCTCTTTCCTTCTCATCAGATATAAATTCTTAGTTCAAGTTATTGTTTTGCGATAACAGAACAGAGTATCATTCGTGGGGTTTCTCCCTTTCTTCAAGCACCATTGCAGCCATGCGTTCGCTACTGAGGCTGTTCGTCAGCCCACGGGGGTCAAGCAACGTTACGTTGATGGACACGCAAGCGCCTTGGTTCCAAAGCCCCTCGAGCATCCAAGTGGGAGACGCGGGATTAGAGTTTTTACTCTCAAAATGCTTGCTGCTGAAACGGGGGACGAGAACATTTGCAGCCACGCACCTTTTCATGTGGAAAAGGCACACACACACGTGGCCGCTCAATCAAGCGCACACACACGCACACACACACACACACACACACACACACATATATATATATATATATATATATATATATATATATATATATATATATATATATATATATATATATATATATATATATATATATATATGAAACTAGTGATTCTAACATTTCGGTCAAAGACGAAACTTGCAATCAGTTTGAAGAGATAATTTACTGCTGCAGAGAAAGACTAAGAACCAGATCAGTCTAGTAAAGAAACTGGGTACAGCTTTAAAAGAAGAATTCTAGGTTTAGCTTACAAGTAAATTTTCAGCAGCAATTTTTTTTCCACATATCTTACCAACTAGTTATCAAATTGCCAATGAATTTCGAGAAGAATCTGTTAACTTGTATAGAAATAACAATGACAACTATGATCCTTGATGTGGCATACGCATAACTAGCTCTTGATTTGCTGAAATCAATATTTCCGATTTCGCTGGCTTTCTGTGATAAAGATGCAAATTATTTCTTCAGTACTACATCTGAATACGTATATACGCAAAGAACCCTCACACCTTCTCATTTAGACCATAAACATACCGATCTATGTCTGTAAAAGAACAATACAAGCACACGAATGACGAGCGTGTAACAGTCTACTCAGGTCAAATGCAAAAGACCGATGGGCTCTCAATAATGATTTTTTTTTATCTCATTGTCGATGCAATGGATTTCAGAATTACTTTGCTAATATTTATATCATTTTTGATGGCAATGGATTTCTACTTTGCATGAGTATACAAGTCCTTTTAATAGCTCAGTGACTGGGCACTTTCGGGTCTATTTTGCCAAATAACTTTTTGAAAAAAGTTTGAAATCTCATTAAGTTCCCTTCGTCCTTAGTGTTGATGACATACACCACGGCGTAAAAAAGGCTTGCCTAGACTATATTTGTTTTCGTTGTTGGCCATTCAAACGGTACTTAGGACAGAAGGAAGGAATAGGTAAAAGTTATAATACAAAAGTGATTCTGACTGAAAATGAATGAATGTGTGCTTAAAAGAAGGCCAGTAAAATAAAATATTTGTCGAATGAATCAGTAGCACGCTCCTATAGCTTCACTGGTGTATGCTTCATGTTCTAGCGGTAAACACTAAAAGTTATCTTTTTTTTTAGTTTATGGACGTAGATATTACTTTGGTAACAGAATAAAGTTATTTTTACATTCATGCAGTGAAACCGTGCATAGAATAAAGTTCGAATGATATGATAATCGTGAGTTGAACAGTTTGTGAGCATAGATCTATGTGTAGCCTGGGCTACTCTGAGATAATCATAATTATTGGAAGCTCATCGTTCATTTGTGTTTGACCTGAGTAATGCTGTTTGACTCAAGCTCGTCTTTCGTGTGTACGTGTTGGTATGTTTTCGATACAAATCAGCATGTTTATGATTTATGTAAGAAGGGTCGAGGGTTCATTGTATAATATGTAAACATTCAAATAAGTTATTGAAGAAATATTTTATTTTAATATTTATCATAAGAAGCCAGCGACATCGGAAACGTTGTGGGCCTTGCCACATCTTCCCTCAAGGGTGGATAGATGAATTGAAACCTACTGTTGATGAGAAATAATCCCTAAATGAACCTGAGCTGTTGCAAAGCTCCTGTTTGGTTTATCAGTTCATAAGCCACAAACCACAGTGTGTTAGAATGGCTTCTGCTGCGCCTGAAACTAGGAGCAATTAAAAACTCGAGGTCATTTTGAAGAGGAGGTGGTTATCACAGCCTATCTTCTTAAGAAATGAGCTCCTTGTTCCTTTAAATTGCGAATACTACTAATATACGATTGTGAATACTGCTACGATACTTTGACCTTTTCTGGAAATTTCCTCCATACTTATAATAATCTGTCTAGTAAAATCTCCAAGCTGTTAATAGCTTTTTCTTTAATTCCTTATCTGGTAACCTATGTAATATGCTACTGACACGATGACTGAAGCATTGGCCCAAATAAAAGAAAGAGGCAACAGGATCATAAAATGGACAGAATCCTTACTTACTTAGTTCTGTTAGCTACTAAGATCTACTGCTGTAGTTTTCCTAAGCAACATGTTAAGGCCTGAAAGAGAACTTGCATTTATAATTAAAATGAGATAAGAAGCTAATAATACAATAGTGAATTTCATGAATTTTGGTTAAAGCCTTATGTCTCTACTAAATCATCGACTTTTATTGGGAATTTTGGGAATCGAGAGGAAAAAGAAGTCTGTCTGCCCCTGTGGCAAGTTCTCAGATTAGACTGTACATAATCAGTTCTCAGATAGTGTACACCAGTGGTTCTCAATCTTTTTTGAGTGATGGCACCCTAACTAATGTAATCATTACCGTGGCACCCCTTCTTCACCATCCCACCATATCGCATGAATTAACTTCTTATTTAATGAATAAAATTATTTTCCATACTACATATATATATATATATATATATATATATATATATATATATATATATATATATATATATATATATATATATATATATATATATATATATATATATATATATATATATATATATATATATATGTATATATATATATATGTGTGTAACGTATATATATAGATATATATAATATTATATGACAAAACACACTGATTTTTTAATAATTATAGTACTAAACACGAAAAATACATTTGACCCCAGGGACCAAACCTTGACTCACTGTTTCGCAAATACTTCCTGGGGGATCAAATGTCTCTAAGATGCATTACGCCAAATTTCAGTCAACTAATGACTGACACGTCTGACTGTAACATATATATATATATATATATATATATATATATATATATATATATATATATATATATATATATATGTCTGTGGCAGTGTGTGTGAACGTATTAGAGTAGACAATCTGATAATAATTATATGAAGACTTCTGAACTTTTTTTTTTTTTTTTTTTGCAAATGTTCACTGAGATTTGCCAAGACAAAACTCATGACAATCTTGCGGCACTAGGCACTGTCTGTGGCAGCCCAGTCCATGGCATCATGGCAGTGTGTGACGCAGGGAAGGAAACGCTGCGCTGCGCTGCCTCATTCGGGCATCTCTTTCCAGCTGAGCCATTCATCAGCCCTAACCTCTTCAAACGATGTCCTGAAGAAGGAAGGCTTCCTGGTCTGCCACGTTCCCCTTGACCTTGTTACCCTGTTTGTCCGAGTACTTTCTGCACTAAATTATCATTCCAGTTGAAATCGTGTGCCAGTAGTTTATATTCATAGTTTGGGGGTCTTATTAATATTATCAGTCCTAATCTTTGTTTAACTGACCACTGAGCTGAATGTTGTCTTTGCATCTGCCCCATGATTATTTTAATTTTTATTCCTAAGATCAAAGTCTTACCATTCAACGGAAATAAGTTTATTGTGTCTTTATACTTATAGAACGAGAAAGACCTTTCTATCACCAGAAACAAACTTCCTCTTGCATTTTCGGGAACCTACGGTTCTTAGAAACTGTTTTTAGACTTTTCAGAGTGGGCTGAGAAAAACCCGCTCATCCAGCGAGGAACCTGAGAAGTCTTATTATGATTGATCTGTCCTACAGACTGTTGTTTAGGCTGTATTTTAAATTTTGTCTTTGAATTTGTCCATGATTATTGAATAAATATTATTCCTTTTTCAAAGTCTTAATTGTTTTAGTAATGAAATAAGTCTATTAGTCTTCATTTATTACAGAACGGAATAGACCTTAACAATAAGATTATTGTTTCCAGCATTTTACATAACCTAATTCTGACAAACTGTTTTTAGACTTTTATGGTAGAAAATCATCGGTACTTTAAAGCAAACTATGATTGATAAAAACAGAGAAATTTTATATGTTAACTGCAAATTTCTGACCAAATACGGAAAATATGACACCTATATGTAAAAGTGTCCTTTCAATGGCCTTTATGTCATTTTACTGTAAATTACAGCTGCACTAACAGCATTTGATCAGCTGTTCATGACTTTCCGTGAGAGATTTTCATGGCTGCTGCTGCTACTTTGACGAAGATCATTTCCATGATTTCTTTTGTATATATAATTCTCAATGATAAAACTTGCAACTCATCCCATAAATATGAGACAGGATGTATATATTTCCTATAATCTGACCTGATCTCTGTCTACTGAGGTATCACGGTCTTTAATGCAAACTATACATATAAAAAACAGAGAAAAATGATGTGTAACCAATGACCAAATACGAAAATATTAATATATATAATGCCTATACATGTGTGTATATATATATATATAACATATATAAATATATATATATATATATATATATATATATATATGTATATATATATATATATATATATATATATATATATATATATATATATATATATATATATATATATATGTGTGTGTGTGTGTGTGTGTGTTGTGTGTACTGTGTGAAAGTTCAGTTTTAAATGTATCCACACATAGGCTGCATATTGGGTCGTGAGTTACACATGCTGTTTATCATGCCGAACTTCTATTTTTTTCATTCATAAGACATGAGTTCATTCGTTTTTATGCCTGTATTATTAATAAATTATGAGAAGTGATAAACTGAGGCAAAGAAAGTGATATAACCCGGTATAAACAAGTAAAACAGGGTTGACTGGTTTATGGATGGCAAAATGGTGTAATGTAGCCTCCTGTAGAGGTGAAAAGCTGTTTATCGTAAGATAAGGTCGCAGATAAGGCTTTTACAGTTTGTTGTCATCATTCAGTCATTGCCTGCCTTACATAAGCACTGGAAGCCTCTTATTTCTATTTTTGATGTTTTAATATTTGTGCCAGTTTTTAATACGGTGCCTCTTGTTTCGAAAATACATATCCTGCTCAGCTTCATTGTATTTTATATAAAATGCCAAATTTTTTAAAGAATGAAGTTTAACTTTGAGATCAAATACGACTGAGAGAGAGAGAGAGAGAGAGAGAGAGAGAGAGAGAGAGAGAGAGAGAGAGAGAGAGAGAGAGAGAGAGAGAGAGAGAGAGTTGATTGTCGGGTACGTGAAACATTGCATAATTACCCCAAAATATATATATGTATACACACACCACACACACACACACACACACATACATATATATATATATATATATATATATATATATATATATATATATATATATATATATATATATATATATATATATATATTATACTGTATTTATAAGATGAAAGATATGAAGCGCTCTTTTTGCAGAAAATTAATTAATGCCCTAAGGGGTGCAGAAAGACTTCAAGCGGAAGATACTGAAGAAAGAGCTTCTCGTAGATTCCTTTGCAATTAAACGGGAATATTCTGATGAAGAATGGCCATGTAATAAGAAGAGAGGAGGTGGAACCAATCAAAAGAGCTAAGAACATGCCAGTGAGGGGCGGGGTGGAGGGGGGAGGAGTGTGGGGCGTCAGCGGATCAGGTGGATGGACGTGGTGAGGAAGGATATGGGTGAGGTGGGACGGGAGGAAGCAGATGCAAGGAATAGAAATAGATGGAGGAAGTTGACTCGAGGGGCCGGCCCTCCCTGCTATACAGTGGGACTAATAAGGTCGAAAGGAGAAGAAGATTCTGATGAAGAATGAAGTATCTTTATGTGTACTGAATATGTAAAACGTTGTAGGATATATTTGGATATCAATATTCATATTCCTATTGCTCAAGTTTTCATACTTTCTCCATTGTTTTCAAAACACAGCTTTTTACTACTCGTATTTTTCAAAATAAGATCTCCTACTGAATTTCGGAGAAATATTTACCATATCATATACGAAACACCAAATTTTAACAAAGAATTAAGAATAATTTTGAGATCAAATATAAGAGAGAGAGAGAGAGAGAGAGAGAGAGAGAGAGAGAGAGAGAGAGAGAGAATCTTAAGAACAGCAAACAATGGAAGAGATTCAACTGAGAGTCCGGAGGCTAAAGCGAAAGGCCTGTTATCCAGGATAGTTGCGTATGTATGTGTACCACCCAAACTGACCTGGTTTTGTTTTCCAGAGACATGGCCACGTTTGGGCGAAACCTTTCCGAGGAACATTTTATTTTATTATTTAAAAAAAAGTGGCGTAAAGTGCTCATAGTGGGTTAATTTCATGAGCTTGACCTATCTCCTGAGTATCTTTCGGATTCATTTTCATACAGAGTGAACGAACTATCCACCCAACTGGTTTGAAAATGTGGCGTCGTGGCTTTTCACCCCTGAACCTCCCTGAGCCGCCACTGGAAACGTAGGTGATATCCGACATTCCGACATTCCGAAAGTTCAAATATCCCGCAGTTATAATCCCATAGCTATCAAAATCTTATGCCTGACGTCATAGCAAAGCTTGAATGACAAAACTGTCCGTTTTTGCCCGACAGAGACCAGAGCCTTCAAGTCCAATACAGATGATTAGTCCAATCGCCGAGTGATCCTGTCACTTTGCTAAGAACCAACTGAACAATGAATTGAATGATAGTAAATTAATTACTCATTGAAACCTCAATATTTTTACCAGTAGCAACTTGAACAACTCTGATTTTTATTCAACAGGGACTGATTAAAAATCAACTATTGACAAATATCCAGACAATGAGGCTTTCAGGAATATGAAACTTTCAAATTCTTCTCGAATACAGAGGCAAATATATACAAGAGGTCGATATATGCGCTATCTTCATGATGAACAATAATTCCTAATTATGATACTCACAGACATCTTATAATTATGAAGCGTGATGGTTTTTTCGTTCCTTGATTCTTCAGTACCTTCAGCTGTATCATGAATTCAGCGTTTGATTGAATGGGGAGAGTTCGATGACCATAAGGGAAGAGATTCACTTAGTATTGACAGGATGCACAGGCCCTTTTGATTCTTCACAAGACTTTTCATTAAAATATTAATTTGACTAATAATTTTTCTATAATTCCTGGACATCTGCATCATTGGACCTGTCCTATCAAACCCAACAGGAACTTGAGAGTCACAGGTTCATACCTTATGTGGATGTCAAGGAAATGATAGAAATGAGAGCAGCGCCTGGTGTCGTCCCTTCCAGAAACAGGACGAGGGATCATTTCGCCCAGGAGACTTTGAAAATGTGTCAGGGGGTCACACACAGTCCGGGACAACGGAACACAATCATATTTTAGTCATAGACAAGTATGTGGTTTCCAAAATAATTCTTAAGAGATGTTCTTTACCTGCAGACAGGCAGAAACCAGGCCTTTTGAGATCATCTTAATGATGACCAACATGATTCTTGACACAAACGAGATTCTTATCTTTTAGGAAGGGAGGCAACATTGCTGTGAAAACTAAGCGGAGTTGTCCAGCAGACCGAAACTGGTATAAAGAGCTTTTGAACCATGATTCAGCAAGACATGCATCTCACGTCAGCCGGCTCTGCCGTGACCAGCGATTC
>NC_089798.1:21873556-21876056 GCF_040412425.1 Macrobrachium rosenbergii
GTTTTCTGTTTGATTCTTGCTGGTGGAAAATATGACTTTTGTAAATGTTTGTAATTATATATGCATTATAGTATATTTATACTTGCTGAATCAGTTTGCAGTTGTCTTTAGTCTTTCTTGTCATAAAGTGTGTGAGCTTTTTGAGATTTTTCTAGATCCATAAATAAAATTTTCTAGATCCATAAATACTTTTTACATTACTTTCAAACTTTTGACATTAGATAAAAAACCAGTTGGTCCAAATGCCTTTTTCTTCTTTTAAATCAGTACTGCTCATCGCCTGTATCAACTTGTCTGGCACCTGTCTTACTCTCTCAGTCCAACTTCCACCATAAAATTTCCTCTTTTTTTCAGAAATTGTTATGAACCTGCAGTTTTTCGGTATCTTTTATCACTTTTAGCTTTATACAAAAGAGAAAATTATCACTCCTTTCATCTATTCACTCGGAACTCTTTCCTAAACTACACATACCTTGCACACTCATCCTCAGCATGCACCATATGGCCGCCTCTGTCTCATAACCTCACCATCCCCAAGCACCTTTCCATTGTCCTTCTTGCGTCCCCAACAACCACTTCCACAAGTATTCTCAAATTCGCACTAGCCACTTCCACTCGTCTATGATGCAGCAATATCTCTTTTCTGTTCTCCACATTCAAGATATCTGAAGACTCACTCCATCGGTTGCATTGCCCCCAGACAGTATTTCTCCATTTGAATCTTCTGTTCTAATAATTTGGTCATTAACCTTTGAGTTTGTTTTTTTTTCTCTGAATGCCTAATGTGCTCCATAATTCCTTTAATTACTTTGTTTCTTTATTACCTCGTCCACTCTCTTCTAAACTGCGATATGATTCATGTTTTTCCTGCAGGTGTGCAGGACAGTCTTCGCTTTTTATATTAAACCTGTGATTTCATCTTCCCACCAATTACCGAATTTTATTCCTAGTTCTACTCTCCTATGTTTACAAACACTCTTTGCCAAAGTAATTGATTTTTTCACACACCTTAAATACTGCGTACTCTTAAGTGTTTTTAACCTTAGTCCATCCTACATCCATCTTCCCTTAATAGCAATTCTTATTTCTTATTAAAGTCGTTGATCTTGCAAATTCTTCATAAATATGTTCAACCTTTCCTCTGCAGCTAGACCTTGTATCTCTTCACTTTCACTTTATACACTTAGCAGTGAGTTAAACTTCGGTCGTTCCTCCCATTAGCTGTACAGTGTACACCCGTCAACTTCCTCCTCCACACACGTTTGCTGGCAAAATCTATCTCGCTTAGTTAACAAACCATTTCCACTTTCGTAAGTATGTTCCATTCAGAAAATATGCCCCTCGATGCACGCGTTTCAACTCACTCTTTGATCTCGTCTCAATCCTGCAAAATTCAATCATATATACAGTAGATGTATATATATATATATATATATATATATATATATATATATATATATATATATATACATATATATACATATATCTATACGTATATACATACATACTTATATATATACTGTATGTATATATATGTATATATATATATATATATATATATATATATATATATATATATATATATATAAAAGCATTCACCCAAGCGCCTTTTACCCTTAAAGGGATGCTTTTAAAAGGTTTAACATTCCGGTTCTCAGTAATTACTTGGGGATGACATTGTCAGTCCAGTGTCATTTAAAAGATTGCCTAACAGTCCGCCGCCGGTCACTAATTGCAATGTACCAATACTGGAATTGCCGGTAGCTCACACACACAAACACACACACATATAAATATATACATCTATATAAATCTACATTTATACATACATGTATACTTTATAAGTAACATACATGAACTTGAACAATGCATTACTATACAAAAATTATAAATTAATAAAGAATCGTGTAGAGTACGTCAGACTTCTATATACTCCAAAGTTTCTACGAAAAGAGAACCTATTGTTGTTTGTAACTATGTGAGAGAGAGAGAGAGAGAGAGAGAGAGAGAGAGAGAGAGAGAGAGAGAGAGAGAGAGAGATTTAATCGAGAATTCCGCGGCTTATTATTGACAACTGGCTCAGGGTTTTCCTCGGAGTGTAGGGAGGCGGTGAGTACTCCAATGATCGGTTGAGATGCGAGTGAAGGAAGGAAGGAAGGAAGGAAGGCCTCCCTTCATGTAGAAGGTGGACTACCTCCTGGGGTGGCCCAGGCAGACAGACCTCTTGAAGAGCAAAGCATGGACGGACGGACGGACGGACGGACAGAGGTCTGCAGTTTGTTTTCGCTGTTTCACCGTGCTAGAATCAGCTTACAGTTTTTCCTCACCCAGTCCTCCCGACCTTTCCCTTTCCCTTTCTTTCTCACTTTCTCTTATTGCCTCCATCATTTCAGGAATTCTTTTTTGAAGTTTTTTGTCTGAAACAGACGAGATCCAATTCTCAGATGATCGCGTTCGTTTTCATCGCACTGAAATTGAAGTTCATAATTTTATGGAGTCT
>NC_089798.1:21881056-21946056 GCF_040412425.1 Macrobrachium rosenbergii
TTCCCAGTGATTCAATAATCCTCATCTTAACCTTTTTCTTCTACCAGTTGTCTGCACTTTACACCTGATCTTGTGAAGGTTTTTCTCCATTTACCAACTTCCATCTGAACTGTGTGCACTAACGAAGAACGGTGATTTATTTGGCTTGAGTTTCTTCAATAAACATGTGGACCTTCATTTCTACACACTCTCCTATACAACTATTTTTTTTTCCACTGGTTAAAAACGCAATCCAACTTCTTTTCAGTATTTTGAGAGCTTGTTTTGAATAGATTACATGATTTGGATGCCGAATCCACCGCCTAAAAAAAATGAAGTTTATATAAATGTGGTCAATTCTTTCCCTCATCCCAGCTAGTAGAGCTTCATATGTCATATTGTCCTCTTACGTTTGTGTCCCTTCTTGGCAAGACCGAGTTGGAGACAGATCATCTTTTCACCTGTTGTCCAGACTCTTTTTTTCAGTCTAATACAAATTGGCTTCCTTTTTTTTTTACATCCCTATATAAATTGTAATTTCTGTTTTGTTGCTAAAAGAAGAGTTTCTTCACTCAGTGAGACGGATGTTTACATTAAAGTTTCGAGAAATCATTATTATTTGTATCATTACAGAGGTCATTAAAAGGAAAGGAATATGAAGCGGAATATGTCCCATAAGAATTGCAGTACAGTATACAGTAGGCTGAAGTGACGTGACACTTGGTGAAGTACTTGAATACTGTGAGCGGCACTCTTTGGTCGTTAAGCCATTGACGGTTTTCAGTTTCCTGTTCTGTACCTTGACTAAATGAGCTCCCTCTCGACGAGAGCCACTCCATGGCACTCTTTATCACTGAATTTGCTGTCTACAAATTTCTTTGACAAAACCAATGACGACGCTTACTAACCGGAGATTAACAACCAGAACAGAGAGAGGGATGAAAATAAAATGACACCTACTGTAGGTGACGATTTCTTTGAAAGAAGCGGCACTAAGCAAACAAATAGTTGAAGATCAACATGGATAGATCGGGCAAATGCGCAGGCATGCAATTGCCGAAGTATTTTTTCGCCCAAGTCAGTAGATGGTGGTAGGTACGTGAGGCACTTTCGTTTCCTTCTTCAGTCACTGACGATGTGTCTCGTATCCCAGTAAGTCTTTAATAAAATGGGAGTAATGTAGCGCTCCTCTAAATGACTATTAAGAAATCCGTTGTTTTCTTTCGCTCCCAGTTCGCAAACACCTGCCATTATTTTGATGAATTTCATGAGGATAATCAGTTATCAGTCTCCATTTCCTAAAGCCTTAACTAAACTCTCTTAGTACTGTGATCAAACAACAGGTATCAGTATACATCTCAAGATTAAAGATCAGGTATTACGGTGCTGATCTTTTTATTTCTAGAGCAAATCTCATTTGTTGTCTCCAGCTCAAAAAAGGCTGTCCAAAATAAATTACCTGAATGAGTGGCATAACCCAAGACAGATTAAAAGTAAATGGTGCGAATTCGAATTCCAGTTTACTCTTGTTTTCCCAGTTTATGCTGAAGCGACGGGACTCGCAACTGGAAGGAGGCCAGCCAGTTCCAAGCTGGAAATGCCCAACTTCTGAGGATGGCTGAGAAAGAAGCCAGACGCAAGACGTTGGCTTCATGGCAAAACAACGAGGAGTTTAACCCCCTTTTACTTTCTCTGCTGAAGTTTATACACCATGATTCAGCAGTTCTGTAAAATCCCCCGAGCATGACCAAGGGAGCTAAGTAAGACAAGCCCGAATCAAAAAGGAATCCCACCCAGCGAGAGTAATTCCCTCAAGAAAGGAGGAGGCAAACCAGTTTCCGAGTAGGCTACCCGTCCCCACCCCGCGTTACCTCCACCGACCCTATTTCTCACTGATTGATTCATTTTCAAAGTGATCAGGCGTGATAATCTCTGTCCCATGAGCGAATTAGTCGTTAACGAGCGTTTTCTCAGTCATTTTCTTATTATTAAATAAGAATTACAAGCCAATTGGACTTTGAAAGTTGTGCTGGAATAGCGTCTCCGTGATACGGCTCAGAAGGCAAAATTGGTTTCATCAGAGAATGAAGAGAGAACATTTTCCGCTGACTTCTGTTCTTCTTATGACAGATTATTCTTAAGCAAGTGAATGCCGGCAGAGAGAGAGAGAGAGAGAGAGAGAGAGAGAGAGAGAGAGAGAGAGAGAGATTGTTCCGCGCAGTGCAGGAGGCAGGACAAAGTAGGAATTCTATCGTGAGTTGGCGTGAGGGTGAATGTATGAACATTTGAAGGAAAGAACAAAGAAATTAGCAAATGAACTGGTAAAATATCTGTGCAAGAACGTTGTACATTAAAACTGCTTGCATTGCGTGGTAGTAAACATATATTTCAGATAAAAGTCATCGTATCCATGTAAGCCAATTCAGGAATACACGGGTTTAATCAATTATATCGAAAAAGAAAAAAATTGATAGAAGATGGAAATAGACTCGAACACGTCGTTGTTCAAACATTCTATCACGGCGTCAGTTGCAAGTGAGCAGTTATTTGCTTTTGTCTGTGTGTTTGCTTGTTTTATGCTGACGTCATGAATTAGGGTCGTTTACGGAGCTCATCAGAGGCTCAAAAGCCCTTTCGAATTTAACCGCAGTTTGCTGCACTTCCTCTTTATAATTGAGGGTGGGATGATTTTGCGAATGGCACCCTTTCCCTTTCGGCTTTACCGCAGAGATTTTTTCTCGTTTGATTTTCTAAAATGACGGGTTTGATCTCGTGGAAATTATTTGTAAGAACCACAACTGATACCAGGAAATGTGCTTGATGGCTGCTGTTGTAAAACGCTTCCGGAATCTTGGTGTATTTGATCTGGTTTTAGCTGAAAATTGTGTTCCAGATGTAAGGCCCTAAATATCTTCGTTGTGTTGTGGAAGAAATGAAAGAAACGAACCCAAATTGAATCATACTGCAAGCCAGTGGCTCCCAAACTTTTTCCTTTCACTGTACCCTTAGAAATTTTCTCCCCGGAGTTCAGGGAAGGAAACTGTTAGAAAAATACTTTTAAGTATGCGTAATTAGAAATGAAATGAATAAAAGAAACTCAGTTTGAACCCATGAAAAATGACGTATCCATTTCCTTTTGAACAATCGTCATTATTTATGGGGTGGCGAGTGATCAGACAGGTACTCGAAGCTAGGACTCCGGTTCTTTTCTCTTCCACGTTGTTTCACAACGTCACCGCGGGTAATAATTGTTCTCGCACTCCCCCGTAGGATTTAGTTCGATTCCCATCATGAGAAACTTTCTTCAAAGTATTAAATTTACGAATACAATGCAATCATGAAAATTTTAGAAACGCCGCTCACAGCTTGGGATTCACCGCTCAAAGCTAGCAAGGAAATTGTTAGCACAGACTTTAAAAAAAAAAAAATTCAGCATATTACCGACACCTGACACATGCGAATGTGTTATTTTGTTCGAAATACTTTCCGTCTTCTCGTTATCATTTTTGTTAAAAATTGAATTTCTCGATAATATTGATTTTCAGCTTGAAAAACTGTACGTGGACCCAGCATAGCCTACAGTATACAACAATAAAGAATGCAACTAGCATATGGGAACCGTATACGGCTAAATGTAAACGATCTGTCATAGAGATAATTTTGCCAAAATAAAAAAAAAAACTTTGGTTATTGTTTTTATTTACTGAGATCAATGCCACTCAATACTGAAATAAAGCACACGAAGCTTGACTTGAATGACAAAGCGCTTGGCGGGTGGTGAGTCGATTAGACCTGGACGTAGAGGGCGAGAGCAAACACAATGTTGTCCTGACTTTCATTCTTTGATACAAGCTTCGTAAAAAAAATGTTTTTCATGAACGATTATATTTAGTAGGAAGATTTAATTCAAAACTCCCCTTTCTTACGCTTCTTTGCTTGACTGCGATTTCAATCTTTTGATATAAAATACACACATACATACATTGTAAAGGCGTCAAGCGCCTCTTCATTTCTGCATTAATCACGTCATGTATATTAACTGTTATTATTTCATATTTTTATATACTGTATATCTCCATATGTATTATTGTCCGGCCTTTCCGCTGATGTATGTAACCACCTTTGTACGTTTATTGTAACACGTATTATTCTCATTTATATGTCATCTAACCAACACAAATTCCTGCCCAAATGCGTGACATGGGATCCGCAGGTCGGTGACCACCTTTCCGTCCGTATTCCTTGATGTATACCTGCTTCCAAAAGAAAAAATCAGTCATACCCAGACCTGTCGTCTTGAATCTCACAACTGGTGACATGAGGAGTGACAGGTAAACATGTGGTTTTGGCCCAGCCATTAACAGACTAAATATGGCTGCATTTACCTTCAGAGAGCCTTTAGTGGACTCAAAATGGCGACACAGCCTAGGCCTCTGAAAGCTCCTTCCTCAAAGGAAATCCATGCCATTGATGTACTAATGACAGTGTCCCCGCAAAGGCACATTTTGGCATTTTGAATGGTTTTGGCCCTCGCCATTCACGACTCACGTCGACCACTCGAATTCTAACACCATTGGCGGACTAAATACGGTGCGTACTCGCGTTTTGGTGTGTGACAGTAAAGATGGCAGAGTCTGAATTACAATGCGAATCCGGAAACACGGAAATCATTTGCATGCCCCTTTCGCTCACAAAGCCAGATGCGGTGAAGCTTCCCCATTTTCTCGCCAGAACACAGTATCTTGGTTTCTGCGCACTGATGCTCACTTTCTCGTGGCGCAAATCACAGATGAGAAGACTAAGGCAGACGTTACCATGATGGCACTATCTTAAGAGGTCTTCAACAAAATCTCCTCATGGCTTGACTCACAGCCAGACAAGGTCACCTACTCGGCCTTGAGAGACAAGCTAATACAAACATATCCATGCCCATCCCTGAAAGAGCACAGCATGCACTAGACCTATTGACCTAGCCCCTAGGGGAAGCATCACCCAGGGATGTCTGGGACAAACTGCGAGGTCTGGTAACACTACCAGGCATCGACGCAAACGGGCGCAGGAAGGAAATCAGCCTGACAAAAGCAATATTCCTGCGGTGCCTTCCGCAGGAGGTAAAGGGCCAAATTAAAGATGCAGACACCCTTCCCATGGACGAGCTAGTTGACATTGCACAGAAAATCCACGAGGCCACTAAAGCCTCCAAACACGCCACTGCCCTTGCAGCTGCTGCCCTCACAGACTGTAGCCTGACGACGGAGGATGACAACCCAGAAAACATAAACGTGATCTACAGGAGGAAGGCACCTCTGAGGGAGCAGAGGGCATGGGCGTACCCGGTGTGGTGCTACTTCCACAGGAGATTCGACCCCAGCGCCAAGAACTACAGATCCCCCTGTTCCTTCACAAAAAACGAGAAGGGCAGCCACAAGCAACAGCAGTGGCCGTGAAAGACAACGTCCTCCCGACCAGCAGGATTCTTCATCAGGGACGACATATCAAAGTGGCACCTGCTGGTTGACACTGGGGCTATGCAGTTGGTGTTCCCGCCGTCGGAGGAGGACTACACCCGGACAGCTGACTCCACGCCCTCCCTGTTAGCTGCGAATGGAACCGCCATCCGCTGCTATGGAAACATGACCCGCACAATCTCCATCTTGGGCAGCAGGTACCACTGGCCTTTCGTCATTAACAGAGGTCAAGTTCCCCCTCCTGGGCACCGATTTCCTGGGACAACACAGACTCCTGGTCGATGTTGACAGGCAATGCCTCCTTAACACCAGTACCAGCCACTCCCGACCACTCTCCACTGGACCGGGGGATGCCCGCTGTCTGCTTCACAGCCTCCAACAATTACGCTGCCCTCCTCCAGGAGTTCCCGGAAGTTTTTAAACCAGAGCTCCGCCAGTTGCCGGGGACCGGGGCCAAGCACGACATCTTCCACCACATAACTACAATGGGTCCCCAACTCATGCCAAGTTCCATCAACTGCCACCCCCCCCTGCCCCCAAAAACTACAAGACGTCAAACGGGCTCTTGCCGAGATGGAACAAATGGGCGTCTATACCAAAGCATCGAGCCCGTGGGCGTCTCCCCTACATATGGTAGAGAAGTCAGATGGCTCCTGGAGGCCCTGAGGAAACTACCGTCATCTGAATTTAGCTACCACACCAGACCACTACTGATTGCTGAACATGCAAGACCTGACGAGTGCCCTTCACGGGGCCAAGGTCTTCACTAAGATGGACTTGCTTAAATCATACTTTCAGGTTCCTGTGCATCCTGACGACGTTCCGAAGACAGCCATCATCACGCCGTTTGGGATGTACACCTTCTCCTACTCCATCTTTGGCCTCAGGAACGTGGGGGTCACATTCCAACGCCTGATGGACACCATCCTTGGGAACCTGCCCTTCTGTGTCTGTTACGTAGACGATGTCTTTATCTTCTCTAGGTCCCCAGAGGAACACCTTCGCACGTCCGCCCATCTTGAAACACCTGCAGGTGAACGGATTAGTCGTCAGGTTCAACAAATGCACATTTGGTGCAGAAAAAATAGATTTCCTCGGACATGAGATCTCACCAGCAGGAGTACACCCCATGGACTCAAAAGTGAAAGCAATAGAAAAGTTCCAGACGCTGCAGACAATCAAGGCCCTTCAAGAGTTCCATCGCCACATCATGTATCCCCTGACAGTAGTCCTGAAGGGCAAGCCAAAAACACTGATGTGGGACGCTCCGCAGCAACAGCCGTTTGAAGAGATGAAGACAGCCCTCACGAGTGCCACCACCTTGACGCATCATAACCCCACCACTGCCCTGAGACTCACCACCGACGCCAGCAACATCGCCTGCGGGCAGTGCTCGAGCAAATAGTTGACGGTGCCCCCCGACCTCTAGCCCTCTTCAGTCACAACTTGTTGCCGGCAGAGACCCGCTATAGTGCCTTCGACAGAGAGCTGCTTGCAATCTACCAGACTGTGCGGCACTTCAAATACCTGCTTGAGGGTACTCAATTCACTATCCTCATGGACCACAAGCCCCTGGCGCATGCACTCGCGAAGGCGGGTGACGCATGGTTGGCAAGGCAGCAACGACACTTGGCCACCATCTCTGAGTTTGGTTGCACCATCACCTACGTCCCTGACAGGAAGAATTCAGTAGCCGACACCCTGTCACAGGTGGAAATCAATTCCCTCCACCTTGGCATAGACTACGAGGACCTAGCAAGGGAGCAAGCAGCAGACCCGGAAACGGCAGCCTACAGGAAGGCACTGACGGCACTCAAGTGGGATGACATGCCCTTGGGAGGTTCAGATGCAACCTTCTCTGTGGCACAAGCACTGGCTGCCCCCACCCCCTGGTCCCCGCCTCGAGGAGGAAGAAGACGTTCGATGTCATTTACGGCCTCTCCCATCCATCAGGGCGTACAATGGCGCGCCTGATGACAGAAAAGTTCGTGTGGCACGGCATCAGGAAGGACGCCCGCCAGTGGGCAAGGAGCTGTATCCTGTGCCAAACCAGCAAGATCACAAGGCACACAGAATCAGGCATTGGTGGTTTCCCCCAACCTCGTTGGCGCTTCAGCCACATCCACATAGACGTCGTTGGGCCTCTACCGCAGTCTGGGGTGCCAGGTACCTCCTGATGGTCATAGATTGCTCCACTCACTGGCCAGAGGTGACACCTATGGATGAGGCGTCAACAGCATCCTGCACAGGAGCCCTCCTCTCCAGTTGGATTAGCCGCTTTGGGATGCCAGACAGCATTACTTATGACAGGGGCTCAGCATTCATGTCAGAACTCTGGGTCTCCTGGCACATCTGATGGGTACGACACTTCACAGCACGACGGTCTACAACCCCGCAGGAAACGGCATGGTAGAGAGGGCACACCGTTCACTGAAGGCGGCTGTAATGGCACGTTGCACTGATGAAAACTGGAAGGCCCATCTCCCCTGGGTCCTGCTGGGTTTCTGCACCACACCGAGGGCAGAGGGCGACGTGTCCCCCCCACAGAAAAACTCTATGGAGAAACACTAGCTGTTCCAGGGGAATTCTTCCCATCATCAGCTGACGGCACAGACACCCCTCTCCCAAGGTTGAGGGAACTAGCATAGAGGTTCGCACCTTGCCATAAGACCTTCATGGACAGAACCAATACCTACAGCCCAGCTGGCCTGGATTCCTGCACTTATGTCTTTGTCAAGATAGATGCCCGTCGCCTGCCCTTGACCAGGCCCTACAGGGACCTTTACCGAGTTATCAACAGGACCCCCAAGGCACATCTCATCGACATTCACGGCTGGGAGGATTGGGTTTCCATCGACAGGCTGAAACCAGCATTCCTGTTAGACAGTGAAATCCGAGAGGAGGCAGGCAGATGTCCCAGGGTCCCCCCCTCAAAACGCGCCCGCAGACGTACCTGCCGCCCCCACAAGGAGAGGCCATGGACGCCCCAGAAGCCACGCTGTGGAAGATCCGGCAATTGATGTTGCCACCATGTCATCAGTAATCTTGAAAAGAATATATATATATATATATATATATGCCTCTGCAATTAATTTTCATGTCATCCAGTAATTATTACATACATATATATATACATATATATATATATATATATATATATATATATATATATATATATATATATATATATATATATATATATATATATATATATATATATATATATATATATATATATATATATATATTTCTACAAATATCTCTGAGATACATGATTCTGGGCAGCAATGGATGAACGCAGGGAGTGCTGTACATTATCAAGAAATCTACTGTATTTATTACTCATCTAACTCAATATTAGGGCAACTTCATAGGCAAACAAAGCAAGGGAAATACAGTGGCTTAAGGCCTGTATGTGCGGGACAATTACATAAACTCAAGGTTCCTCTTAACTGATTATATTTACATAACAAAACACAGATCAGAAGAATGACGAATAACTGGGCAGGTAATAATAAGGGCCTGCTAAATGAATGAATCCTACATAGGGTAAATATTCTACACCGATGATGTCTTCATAACAGGAAACATCGCAGAGGGGGGTAGAAGGGGTACTGCACATGGGATAGAGCTGAGTGGGTCCACAGCCAAGGCCTATCTGCAATATTTGCAAGACGGTTACTTGCAAGAATAATAAGACGCTCAAAGGGAACTGAGGGAATGCACAGATGGTGCCAAATAACTCAGTTCAACACTATATGCATAATTACATTAACACTAAATGCTCCAACATAAATTACTCAAGGTTATCGCACAATGGAAGAGAATTTAAATCAGACAGAGAAATTACAGGAATCGTGAGAGACTAAGAAACCTTATTCCTGTACATTACCTTTGTCAAGATGAAGATGTCCTCGTCCAATAGGGCGCCGACGCTGGAGGAGGGAATTAAGGGGAATGCCACTACAAAAGTATACTGGTTCGAACCTCAGGGTCGAACACGTGGAGGGTTTAAGGGGCAGGCAAGGCTAAGGACATCTGTCCTCGGTGGAGTTCTAAGTGCTTCTCTCTCTCGATTGCTGTTGCATTGTCTATTAATAACCTCAGAGATTACACCTGGGCATCCAGGAAGATGGCGCAAAAGGTCAATCATCATCACATTTTCTATATAGGGCACATGGCATCTAGTTAAGCCTCGTGGAGGGTTTACCATGACAGGCCAGCTCCAACTTTCTCTTTTTTTTTTTTGGTGCCTCCTTTGCCTGTTGTCTGACGCTGCCAAGAGGGCATGAAGATCACCTGGAAACAAGGCCTTCGGCAGTCATTTGAACAGAGAGAAGGGTTAAAGGGCTTAACCATTTTGGGGAATGAAGGACAGAGTTTATGAAGGGGGAGTGGAAACTCACAGTTCTAGTAATTGAAACAACTGAAATATAATTTTATTTCTTTCTCAGTTACGTTACAGATGTAAAAGCAGGTGAGGTTGCTTGGAAAGAAGTTCCATTCGTTGCAATATATATATATATATAGATATATATACATACACATATATATATATTAGCTGACCAACCCAGCACTGCCCAGAAAAACTCTGAATGACAACCGATAAACTCTCTCTCTCTCCCTCTCCAACTCTCTCTCACTCTTTCCCTCTTTCTCCTCCCAACACCACTCTACTCTCTCTCTCACTTCCTCTTGCTCTTATTCTCTCTCTCTTTTCTTCACTCTTTCCCTCTTTCTCCTCCCTAACACCTCTACTCTGTTCTCACTTCCTCTTCCTCTCTCTCTCTCTCTCTCTTTCTCCCTCTCTCCCTTTCCTGTTAAGATAATTGCTTCAGTTACATTGCCCAGCATTTTTGACATTTTATATTTCATCCCTTCTCATCCCCCATTTATATCAGTGCTGGGCATTGGGAATGTCACTATTCATCTCAGCTCCTGGAAAACTATGGATTAGGCGCTAATATCTGTTGTTTTGAACATTATATTTTTCAATGCTTCTTACCTCCCTTCCTATCAGGGCTGAACATGGACTTAAAGGGCATTGGGAGTGTCACTATTCATCTCAGTGACCTCAAAAACTATGGATTAGACACTAACATCTGTCATTTTCGGTTATTTTTACATGTCACCCCCTTCCCACCCCTTCTCACCCCCCCTTCCTATTGGGGTTGAATTTGGACTTAAAGGCCAGTGAGAGTGTCAATATTCATCTCAGAGGACCTCGACAACTATGGATTAGACACTAAAATCTGTCATGCCCTTTCCACCCCTTCTCAACCCATTTTCCTATCAGGGCTGAACTTGGACCTAAAGGGCATCAGGATTGTCAGTGCTCATCTCAGCATCCTTGGGAACTATGGATTAAACACTCATATCTGTTGTTTTCAGTTATTTTTGCACGTCACCCATTCCCACTCCTTCTCAACTCACTTTCCTATAAGGGCTGAACTTGGACTTAAAACGGCATTGGGAGTGTCACTATTCATTTCAGTAACCTCGAAAACTATGGATTAGACATTAATACCTGTCATTTTCAGTTATCTTTAAGTCAACCTCTTCCCACCCCTTCTCACGGACCCCATCCTATGTGAACTTGGACTTGAAGGGTATTGAGAGTATCACTATTCATCTCAGTGACCCCGAAAACTATGCACTAGACACTAATATCTGCGTTTTTGCTTATTTTTACATGCCACCCCCCTTCCCACCCACCTTTCCTATTGGGGCTGAACTTGGACTTAAATACCATCGGGAGTGTCACTATTCATCTCAGCGACCTCGAAAACTATGGATTAGACACCAATATATTTCGTTTTTGGTTATTTTTACATATCATCCCTTTCCCACCACTTCTCAACCCCATTCCTTTTGGGGCTGAACTTGGACTTACAGGGCATCGGGGGTGTCACTATTCATTTCAGCAACCTCAAAAACTATGAATTAGACACTAATATCTATCGTTTTCTGTTATTTTTACATGTCACCCCCTTCCCACCCATTCTCATCCTGCCTTCCTATCGGGGCTGAAATTAGACCTGAATGGCATAGGAGTGTCACTGTTCACATCAGCGACCTCAAAAACTATGGATTAGACACTAGTATCTATCATTTTCAGCTATTTTTACATGTTGCCCCCTTCCCACCCCTTCTCATTCCCCCTTTCTATCAGGGTTGAACTTGGACACAAAGGGCATCGGGAGTGTCACTATTCATCTCAGCAACCTCAAAAACTATAGATTAGATACTAATATCTGTTGTTTTTGGTTATTTTTACATGTCACCCCCCTTCCCACACCCACCTTTAGCGCCAGTGATGTCTTACCCCTACAGTATTCTTTTTCAGATGGTAAGTCATTGTATACCAAGTTTGGTTGAAATTGCTCATTGCATTTCAGAGTTACGCTGGAATATATGCACACACACATACATACATACATCCATTTATATATATATATATATATATATATATATATATATATATACTAGCTGACCAACCTGGAGCTGCCTGGGGAAACTCTGAATGACAACCGATAAACTCCCTCTATCTCTCTCTGTTTCTCCTCCCTACCCCACCCTCTACTCTCTCTTTCTCTTTCTCTAACTCTCCCTCACTCTTTCCCCCTTTCTCCTCCCTAACACCCTCTCTACTCTCTCTATCACTTCCCCTCCCTCTCACTTTCTCTGTCCGTCTGTCTGTCTCTCTCTCTCAATCTCTCCTTTTCCAGTCAACATAGTTGCTTCAATTACATTGCCCAGCATTTTTGACATCTTATATTTCATCCCTTCTCACCCCCCATTCCTATCAGGGCTGAACATGGACTTGAAGGGCATCGCGAGTGTCACTATTCATCTCAGTGACCTCGAAAACTATGGATTAGACACTAATATCTGTCATTTTTTGCATTATATATTTCATCCATTCTCATTCCCCCCATTCCTATTGGATATGGAATTTAATTTAAAATTAAAATAACAAGAACTATAAAAGTTAATTCCTAGATCCATAAAAGTACTTTTCCTGAAAATACTGGTATGAAACCCAACATCATCTCTGGAAACTTGTACATCTAAAAAGGTAGTGTTTTAAGCTTCTCTTTCCCTGCTGTGAAATTAATATTTGGATGTTGTGTATTAATGAAATTAAGGAACGAATCAGGGTTAAAATCAGACTTAAAAAGGGCAAATGTGTCATCAACGTAACGTCTATAAAATGAAGGTCAATAGGTGGAAGGACACTGGTATAAAAAGGACTCCTCCAGGAAGTTCATAAAAATATTGGGAAATGTGGGGCCAAGTCCTTTTTAGACCAGTGTCCCTCCACCTACGACCTTTATTTTATTGACGTTACGTTGATGACACGTTTGTCCTTTTTTAAGTCTGATTTTAACCCTGACTTGTTCCTTAATTTCATTAATACCCAACATCCAAATATTAATTTCACAGCAGAGAAAGAGAAGCTTAATTAAAACACTACCCTTTTAGATGTACAAGTTTTCAGAGATGACGTTGAGTTTCATACCAGTATTTTCAGGAAAAGTACTTTTACGGATCTAGGAATTAACTTTTATAGTTCTTGTTATTTTAATTTTAAATTAAATTCCATACCGACTCTCCTCCAGTGGACTTTTTCCTTGACATCCTCTTGGAACGCCTTTCACGACAAATTCATTTTTATGCAAAATTTCCTTTCATTTACAATAATAAATTTGAATACAAGTTAATTAACCTATTAAAAAGAGAATTACCAGCAGTTAATTTCAAACTTATTCCAAAAAACCCTCTAACAATAGGTTCCTTTTTTCAGATATAAGGACAGATTGGCCCCGCTTTTGACATCCAACATCGTATATAGATACACATGTCCCAAGTGTGAACGGGGAACTTACGTTGGATGCACAAAGCGGTTGCTACAGGTCTGAATCAGCTGTCACCAGGGAGTCTTTTAAACTTACAATAGTAGTTACGCCTACTTCTAATGATTAAAATTAGTTAAAACATAACACGAGCTTGTCAAGCTCGAATTATTACAAAGTAATATTTTAAAATCCCTCAAATAGCCCCCCCTATTATGATTAAACCTCTATATATTTTTCACAGTAATACTAGCTCTAATTATTATCTCAAGATACTTTATTAAAACACCCATGAAAATCGACTCTCACGTAACCCCCATAAAAACAGACCAAGCAAACTGAAAATGATAACAAACTTATTCTCAAGATTTGACCCAATCTCCAGAATTAATCACTTATCTTTACACTGAGCATCCACAATACCAGGACTACTATTCATTCCCTACCCATTCTGAGCTATGCCATCGCGCTCTTCACTAATGTGATCCTCAGTAAGCACATCCTTACACAAGTAATTCAAAATCCTTTTTCCTTTTGAGATGTTTTTATTTTCTCTTTTAACTCAGTTTAGGTAGGTCATGTCCGTCTTTATAGCAATTTTTAAATTGTTATTTTATTTTTTGCGTTTTTTTTTTTTATAAGATTTTAAGTTATATTTTTGTAAATTACAGCTTTGCAGACGCATTGACATATTGCGAAAAGCCGTCGGCAAAATAAACTTATTTCATTTACGTGCTGCCTTTTCCTGGATGCCCCTTGATAGTCTACTATGGAGCTTACAGCTATATGACCTGCCTATATATATATATATATATATATATATATATATATATATATATATATATATATATATATATATATATATATTATTTATTTATTTATTTTATATACGGCTTTATATATACTCGTAATATCTCAATATATAAAGCTATAATTTACAAAATATAACTTAAAATCTTAATATCTCAATGGCAAAAAAAAAAAATATAACTTAAAATCTTAAAATAAAATAACAATTTAAAAATTGCTATAAAGACGGACATGACCTACCTAAACTGAGTTAAAAGAGAAAATAAAAACATCTAAAAAGGAAAGAGGGGTTAGTAAAAGTTGAGGTACAGACCAAAATATAAACAAACAACTTGTTACATTATGAATACCTGTGTAGAGGCTGTCTGGGTGTTTAACGAGGGGATGGTAGTTTTAATCATGATGGACTCTTGCATGAAAGATATGATTTTAAAATCCATAATATACACATATATATATATACACACACACACAAACACACACACATATATATATATATATATATATATATATATATATATATATATATATATATATATATATATATATATATATATATATATATATATATATATATATATACATATTTTGTATATATATACTATATATATATATATATATATATATATATATATATATATATATATATATATATATATATATATATATATATATATATATATATATAGTTTAATGATAAATAATAATGCCAAGACCAGGAAGAACATTCTTTACTTATTATACGATAAGGGTATACCTTATTTTACCAGACCACTGAGCTGATTAACAGCTCTCCTGGGATGGCCTGAAGGATTAGACTTATTTTAAGTGTGCTAAGAACATGTTAAGGATATTAGCTAACCTAACTGAATGGAATCCGTTATGTTTATAGGTTAGCAATGAATTTCTATCACCAAAACAAATTCGCTCTAAGATTTTCATCAGCGCGAAGAATTGAACTCCGGAAATACAGTCTGAAGCTCAGAAGAGACTCAGGTTAGAAAAGGGCTAAATAAATTGATGAATTTCATAAATCAATAATGCAATAAATAAATAAATAAATAAATAAATAAATAAAGGTTGTTAAAATTCTTAGTAAGATATACTTCATGGAATTTGTTATGTTTTGCCATTTTTTCAACGCCACCGCCTCCGTCAGCGCCAAGATTTTGGCGCGAACGTCAGTTGCCCTGTACCCACCGTAGGATTAAGACGCTGCTGTAATAAACCATCAACACGGGAATAGTGCCTCTTACTTACCCTGCCCATAAAGTATCCTATACTTATCTTGTCATGCAAAGCTTAAATTCTGGTTTAATTTGAAACTGAAGTTAAGGGCTGTGTACTGCTTTTCTTACTGTTTTAATATTCCCCCGAAACTCAAATTTAAGTGAATTATTGTTAATAGTAATTTTTACATTACTTTGAAAAGATACAATTACTGTAAGTGGTTCTATCAGTGTTGTATCCAAATGAATCATTTCACTGAATTTTATGTTAACAATGATAATGACAACAATATCAAGATAATGATCTTCATAACGATACGAATAATGATTTGCTGTTTTACTCTTACTAATACAGTAATGCTATAGGGAAGGAGGCTCTATATCATCCTAGACCATAAAGGCGTTTTTTTACTATATACTTTTGTCTTAATGAAATACAGTACAATTTGGTTCTTGTGACATTCTGGGTGTAACTTTTATAAGTAAGACATTCTTGGGTTAGACGATAACCAAGTGTAACACATTCACGAAGCATAGATCTCATAGTATAAAACTGTCAGATATGGTGGATGAGGACTTCATCGATGTGCAAGTAAGATTTTCCCTTTAGTCTTTGTGGATATACGACAACATTCTTTTCCGTTCGTTTAGAGTTGTACAATCACTGAGAGTTTCGATGATATACAGACTTATTACGATCTAGATCGTGATTGATAGGATTTTTAAGGCTTCCATGAAACTCCTAGTCCCTGGTCATTTAACCGGACCACTATTTTAAAATTTCCGCCCTTCACATAAGCAGCTAAAAATAATTGGGTTTAATCGGTTTCCTAACAAAATGTAGCTCGGTATTTTATGGCGCTGTTGTTTATGCAGAGGTGAAACAATGCCCTTATGTGGCCAGGACTAAGTTAAGTATACCTTAGTTTAACCAGACCACTGAGCTGATCAACAGCTCTCCTAGGGCTGGCCCGAAGTATTAGACTTATTTTACGTTGCTAAGAACCAATTGGTTACCTAGAAACGGGACCTACAGCTTATTGTGGAATCCGAACCACATACTACCGAGAACTGAATTTCTATCACCAGAAATAAATTCCTCTAATTCTTCATTGGTCGGCCGGAGAATCGAACGCGGGTCTAGCAGAGTGCTAGTCGAGTACGATATCGACCCGACCAATAAGGAACTTTGGCCAGGACTAAAACGAGAAGGGTTGGGGTGAGAGGAGAGTACATGATATAGATGGATTCATTGTCAAAATTTAGACCTCATGTAAAGTTCATGAGATTGCCGTTCTAACTCAGCAGCAACAATGGTCAACGACGTTTGAAGTGTCTTTATAGCTCTCGATATGTTTCTTTACTCGTTTCTCATTCACGAAGGTAAACTTAACATATGGATGAATAAAAGAATCTTCAAGAGAAACAGGTATTTGATACTGCAGTTCAAACTAACTTTCAGTTAAAACCTATAAACCGCCAAATGACCTCGGAGGGATTTGCCAAAGGTGAGACTGTGCTCATTTTCTTGCTCGTGACGAAGCGGGCTTCCCAGTTTGGCAGTCATCTAAGATGTAGTTTGAGACATTTTGTTTTTATACAAGCAGGCACATATCGGTTTGAAACAGCTCTTCAAACCCTTTTTTTGTGCATTAGGATGTATGATACACACACACATATATATAGGCTATACATACTGTATATATATATATATATATATATATATATATATATATATATATATATATATATATATATATATATATATATATATATATATATATATATATATATATATATATATATATATATATAAATTATGTATTAGAGGCTAAATGCGCATTGTATGAGAAAAGCAGATCATTATAAACGCGAGCAAGAAGATGAGTGATGAAGCCTAGCGGAAAATGACCACGACCGGTCTCTTCATTACATGGACAGTCCAAATCCCAGTTGCCTAACGAAGCGGAAGCGAAAACACTTACGGATCAGTTTGATTGCTTATGACGTCAGACTTGGACCGCTTCCGTCTCACGTCATGTCAAGGATGGATGGGTTGAAGGTCTTTTTCCTATGGCTGGTGACTTGTATCGACTCGCGATCGGAACGATGAGAGAAGCATTTGAGCTACTACATTAAAAAAAAAAAAACTATCAAGGAGAAAAGAAGATCATAATTCTTAATTCTTCTTTCTGCTTGATTTTCAGTGAATACGAAGTGATCTCCGAGTTCACTAGGCGGTTCCGTTTGAGATCAGCTTCGCTCAGTAAACCTGCTTGCTTACTCACTGACGGGAAAGACTAATTTTCATTATGTGGCAGATAAAATACCTGCTTTTATGTTTAAATTCATATCATCTGAACTCCGTTTACAAAATCAGAATAACTATTACAATAAGCCTTTTGACCGCAGACCTAAATAACTGAACAATGAAATATTTTCTTGATATGTAAGTACAATTTCCACCACCAGTTAATATTGAATGGGCTATTTTGTGGGATCGAGAGGTAAGAAAATGTCTTTTACAGTCCGAATAAATCATTTAAAGACTTGGATATGCACCTTGTTATCCAATCGGATGAAATTATCTTTGTGTATAGTTACCGTTCACTGAGAACTGACGCCGTTCTTCTTTGTCTGTCTTACGTTCGGAGCTTTTCTGATTGGATCATGATGATGACGTAAGAAGCCTGACTTAGACGAGATGTTTATCGCAACATTCAGTGTTTTAACGTCAATGTTGTTATAACCTATGAGAGTCGTTGGTACTGTGCCTGACTCCAGAATCACTTGAGTAAAGGATAAACGCTGTATTTAAATATGATTTGATCGCTGCCTTTACCTCAGTCGTTGTCAGTGGCTTCTGCATGTTTTCATTTTGGCTCATGCCTTCATCCTTCGCCAGACAGACGTCATCCCGCAATAACCGTGACTTCTTCATCAAAGAGCTGTCCTGTCTTTGGACGTGATCTTCGCTTCTCACACCGTCATGGCTCATAAACCAGGCCACGATGGAATGAGCTCATCACGTGAGCAATAACTGGATAATGAAACGACCCTTCAAACGTTTGATACCAGTATTATCATAATAAGCACATATTTTGCTTGTTAGGTTATAAGTTAGGCTGCTGTGGTTATCTTCATCCTTATATTTACTAATTAGCCTAACCTGGTAAAAGGCAGATGGTGAACTCGCATTTCTTTCATTTCTTTCATGACTGCTTGAGAGTCAATATCACTCATTGTGATTCAGTAATGAAGATCAACACTATCGCCATTTCTGTTGAGCCATGCTCACATTTGCTGTTCCTCCTTTGTTTCAAACGGTGAAAGAAGAGACGACCATTACTTCCTTTATTTGTTAAGAAGCCTTCAGTGGTTTACTTTTAAGCAGAAGTGGATGTCCAGGGATAGCCTAGTCGCCGTGAAAGTCGTTTCGCTGTTGCGGCAGAAGAGCGGCCATGAAGCTGCGGGAGAGGAATGGCTTCGTTGATGTGTGGAATTGTTCATGTTCCTTTATTTCAGTGTGATGGAAGGAATATTCTTCAATCAATATGCCATCCTTGTTTATGTTTAGACCTTCTTATCTAATTCATCTACTTCCACTGAACTGGCGAGGAAGGGGTGTAAAAATGGCTATGGATATAATCAAGACCGGTGAGCTTGATAAAAGGGAAGTGAGAAGAAAATATAAGGAGGATATGGATGATCTGTGCAGTAGGATATAATACAATGAAGTGAAAGTAGATAAGAAGGTGGAAGAAAAACAATAAATGGTGGGCTGAGGAAATGAGAAGTTTCGTGAAGGGAAATAATAGATTATTTGACGTGCAACTGCGTGACCAAAGAGATCACGTGCAGGCATCGGGAGCATGGATAGGGCAGTCAAGAAGAAGGTGAAAGGGAAAACGAGACAAGAAATACGAATAGTGGGAAGAAGGAGAACTAGAACTCTAGGGACAGAAAAAGCTGCTCTGCGGACAGGCAAGTGAAGAGAGAAAGGTAAGTGAACAAATGGGTCTGTCTCGTGTAAATGCATTATCATTATTAAGAAGATGAACCCTATTCATAAGGGGCCATTGGCTTGAAATTCAAGCTTCCTAAGGATATGGTCCTCATTAGGAAGTAAGAGGAGGTAAAAGGAAATACAGAGTGAAGAGACCTCACTTATCGAAAAAAAAGAAATATTAACAGATAAAAATGTACTAAAATGCAAGGAGAACAGCATTAGGGTAATAGTGCATTGAGTCTTCTCTTGAACTTTTGAGGTTCTAATTGCACGCCATCCTGAAGGCGACTGTTCCACAGTCCAACGGTGTAAGGAATAAAGGACCTCTGGAACTGAGAAGTTCGACAGCGAGGCACATTTACTGCAAATTGGTGCTGCTATTCAGCAAATCTGCTTGCTCTCGGCAGGAAAAAGGGGATCAGGGCTCAACAGCGAATATGAAAAATCTCTATTAAAATACAACTTGTTAAAAATTTACAAATAAGAGACCATTCGTCGATGGTCCAAGTCATAACTCCCAATATTAGGAAACAGAAACCTACCACCACGAACCACTCTAATCTAAAAGAGAAAATCTCCTGGCAGAAGCAGACATCCACACCGTAGAACCGTATTCTGGTAAAGGGAGTACAAATGACCTAAAACAGGTTGGATTGATTTTATCACTGCTATAAATATATGAGGCCTAACGAGCAATACCTAACCTTTGTGCGGCATTTGTTGAAACTTTCATAGATGTTTCTCAAAAGTAAGATGTGAATTAAAGGTTACACCTAGAACAGTTAAAGCTTTAACTCATTCAGCAAAGTCCCATCCACCTGAAGGGGAGGATGGGGCGGAAAATCTGTATGAGATCTGCTAATCAATAGTGTTTTCATTTTACTGGAGTTCAGCCATATACCCCACCGACTACACCATTCACTGATCTGGTCCATGTCCCAACTGAGGCTGAGGGCAGCTTTATTTCTCATAAGTGGAGACTTTACTACACCCACAAGTGTTGCGCCATCGTCATACTAAACAAAACAATCTTGTTTTCCAGGCCAACAACCATATTGCTTATATACACCAAAACCTGGACCAAGAACACTACCCTGTGGAACTACGGACACAGTAGGTCTTGGTTCACTAAATATCCCATTAACAGCAACTCGCTGCTGCCTCTCTGTATGGAAATGATGAAGTAATCCTAAAACATATTCACCCACTCCAAGATTCTGATGTTCATAAATAAGTTCCTTATGATAAACTAAGTCGAAAGCAGCACTACATTCTATTTGAATTAATCTGCATTCAAAACCCTTATCAAGGTTCTCTTGCAAATGGCATGTCAAGTCTAAAAGAGCATTGCAGGTACCTAACTGCTTTCTACATGCATATTGACTATAAGCTAACAATGCTTTAGATTCCACATACTTATACAGTGACTTAAAAATATGTTTTTCAGCAACATTGGAGAGCACAGGGAGAATTGGGATTGGCCTGTAGTTACTGCAGTCTGCAGATATGCCAATCTTTGGAAGAGAAACTGTATTACTAATTAGGCTTGCACTCATCTGCAAAGATACTACTTCAACATAAAAACCTATAGAATCTAGTAACCTTGGGAGACAACAAACTAGGAACTTAAAAAAAAAAAAACAAAGGGAAGAAACCATCAAGATCTTCTCCTCCCTAGCTATCAAGATTATCCAGAATTTTCTTAATATCCCTGGAACGAAATGCAGATTTAATTCGAGCATCTTCAGGATGACAAGTGTCAGGGAGAGGGACATCCTCAGCTGATTGTGTAGCTTCAAATGCTCGATGAAGCAGTTCAACCTTTTCCTTAGGGTTAGTAACCAGTCTACCATCATCTGTTAGTAGTGGTGGAATGGAAGGCAAGCCTGACCCAACAATAGATGACGCCAATTTGGTCCACCACAGATGAGGCTGAGTAATTCCTTCAAGTTTCCTCTTCAGGGAATTATTGTAATTACTCTCGGCTGTATGGTAAGTTCTATTCGCAGTATGGCGAGACTCAACAAAAATAGTGTAATACTGAGTTGATAAAGTATTTTGAAGATTTGCTGAATGTGGAAGTTGGAGAGGAGGCAGAGGTGACTGGCACAACAGAAGGAGACGTTAGTGTAAGTTTGAGATGCTTGTGGATGCGACTGTTATGAACATAAGGATGACCATTAAAGAGGATGGAAATGTAAATGCATCTGGAGTTGATGGGATCACAAGAGAGATGGCGGGGTAAGGTGACTGTGTGACTATGGGGCTGACCGGTGATTTTAAAGGCTTTGTTTGATGATGGGTAAAGATCCCAAAGTAATGGGTAAATGAATAATTATTCCATTGCACAAAGATAAAAGTGAAAGACAAGGCCACAAGTATTATACGGACTTCATGTTATTTATTATGCCAAGGATGATGTATAGCAGGATTTTGATAGTGAAAGTAAGGTAAGTGACAAAAGGACTAATAGGAGAACTGTGTAGTTTATAGTTTAGACAAGGAAGAAAGCTTGTGAATCAAGTGTTTGGTATAAAACAGTTATGTGAGGAGCTGGAAGTAAAAGGAAAAAGCTGAATGTGGTACACATGGACAGAGATAAAGTTTATGGTAGACCATTTAGGAGACACTGTTAAGAATGTTGAGGATGTATGTCATAGGTGATAATGTGTTAGAATGTTTAAGATTTTTAATGATGGAAGCAGTGTCTGCTAGAGTATGTAAAAGGGAGAATGAATAATGCTTCTTTTGTGCTCCTCAGTGAAAAATCACACTGGAGCGACTGGTCCCATAACAGTACAATAATAAAATGTGTATAGAATATTTTCTTTTAGAAATCTCTCAGAATCTGCATTAATACAGCTAACAAAGGAAAAGATTTCATTTTAAGCTCGGGTCTATATTGCTCCTTTCTGAACCAGATGTTCAAAGGAGATTTAAACGAGAAACTAAGAAATCGCAGTAATTCTTGTGAATGTCCTTTACCTCTCGTTTATTTATACCGTACTGGAGTTAAACCTCAGGAAATATTATGCATTAAAAAAGTTGTATATCCCTTTCATCTTCGTTGTTGTTTTTCAAACTGATTCTTCTTAGTAAACTTTTGCTCCATTATACAGTATGTAGTTTGTTATGAATGCCTTAGAGTAAAGTGGAAAGATCTTGTGCTCTGCTGTTTCACGTTCCTCATGATCATATACAAAGTTTATACTTGAATATCGCGTTGTTATAGATAGAATTTACATACACACATATATATTTATATATATACACACATGTATGTACATATATATATATATATATATATATATATATATATATATATATATATATATAAATATATAAGTGAATGATTGAATGTTTTTCCTCTATAGAAATATATATATAAATATATAAGAACCGCTTTTTCCTCTATACAGACCCAGACAAAATTTGGCACACAACCCAGGAAGGTTTATAACTCAAAATCAAACCCCTACCCAGTGACAGACATACAAACACAGACAAAACAAATGAAATTTTCGTTTTTGCAGGTGCTGTCCACCTTTTCTTCAGTAACTTAATGGGAGTCACAGTAGCTTGAACGGAGAACCACCACCTTTTTTGTTGGTGATGTCATTAAACTCCTCCCACTGCAAAGCTTATAATCAGTTTAGTACATCCAAAAAATTAAGCAAATGTGTTTGGCACTATTTGAAATACTTTCATTCAGTCATAAAGCAATTAAGTAAGAGGTAACTACTTATTAATGGCAGGAACATTGGGAAATGAAAAATAAGGATTTGGTGGAGCTAGGTAAAGTAGTACTGGAAAATCGCCAATTAATGCCATAACTTTGACATCCACTGCTTTGCCAGGCCACCACAAAATAATTGGTGACTAACGGTTAGTTCAAACGAATTAATTTTCTATTTTGCGATCTGCCCTTGAATTTAGGATGAATTTCAGCGACGAATTAGTGTTTGAAAATATTTTGATAAACAATCAAACTTTTCTAAATTCTGTACTTTTAGTAAAAATTTTAATAGCAATACCTCAATGACGTCAAACACGTAATTGTCGTGGCCTGAATGCAGTATATTTGACTGCAACCAATGGATCTGTAGTGGAATTAAGTAATGAATGTGGAGAAATTACAAACATGTATGTCAATATAGTCAGTGGTTTGTTCAAAGTTAGCTGTTTCTCTCTCTCTCTCTCTTTTGTGCCTCCTCCTTCCCCCTTCCCTCTTCCCTCCCCTTACCCATCGACTGTCACTCAGAGTTTTTCCAGGCAATGCTGGGTTGGTCAGCTAATATATATATATATATATATATATATATATATATATATATATATATATATATATATACATAAACCTACACCTCTTATAAATATAACCATATACAAATATATATATATATATATATATATATATATATATATATATATATATATATATATATATATATGCATGAAGCAACAAATGTTTAATATCAAATTCACGTTACCTCAGGAATATCCCCGATAGGGAATGATCACCGAAGGGGAATTTTTATAAGTGATAAATGGGTCGGTACTGCCGGGTCTTGATCCCACGACACAGTTTCCTTCCAACAACTCCAGTCGACGGTCTACCCACTGAGCTATCAAGAGAGGTATAAGTGAATGCCGAATCTGCTGTTCTTGTTTACCCATCAAGACCAGGGAAATTATACTTAGCTCCGGCCTTAACCCACCTCCACCATGACAGCTCATTTATCACTTATAAATTCCCTTTCGTTGATCATTCCCCATCGGGGATATTCCCGAGATAGCGTGAATTTGATGTTAAACAACATTTGTAGCTTCATGAATGTATATAAATCATTGTGTGATAAAAATTTCATAATAAGAGCTGTATGTTCCAAACGTACCAATGAGCTGCCATGGTGGAGGTGGGTTAATGCCGAAGCTAAGTATAATTTTCCCGGTCTCGACGGGTAAACAAGTACAGCAGATTCGGCATTTACTTATACCTCTCTTGATAGCTCAGTGGGTAGACCGTCGACTGGAGTTGTTGGAAGGATACTGTGTCGTGGGATCGAGACCCGGCAGTACCGATCCATTTAACACTTATAAATTCTCCTTCGGTGATCATTCCCCATCGGGGATATTCCCGAGGTAGCGTGAAATTGATATTAAACAACATTTGCAGCTTCATGAGTGTATATAAATCACGGTGTGATAAAAATGTTATATATGTATATATATATATATATATATATGTGTGTGTGTGTGTGTGTGTGTGTGTATGTATGTATGGTTATATTTATAAGAGGTTTGGGTTTATGTATATTTTGTAATGCTGTTTAGTGAAATGAATAATAAGATCACATTTTGAAAAGAATTGAACTATCGTTTCATAACTCATGATTATGACCATTGTGAGAGCAATATTTAAATTGATAGGAATCTCCAAGTTACTTTTAGGTGCCATTCTAATGATTAATACCTACAATAATAACCACAGAACACTAAACGTACATTTTAAAAGCAGGAACGCTAAAATTGGTCTTATTATACTCGAAACTGATAAAAGTATAAGAAGTAGCCGATAGAAACATTTTAAACTACAAATGCTTACAAAATAAATTAACGCGCACCTTAAACCACTTGCTAACAACAAACCATATTAAACAAGATCATTACTGAACTGAAAAAGAAAAAAAAGGAAACCTTGACTGTTCATACTCACAAAAAAAAAAAAAGGTTTACCATTGGTGGTCGTCTAACCTCACCCAACCTCTGCCAGGTAAGCTGTTGCTGCTGCTTCAGGAGACACACTGCCAATGCCCAAACTGTACAGAAGAGAGGAACAAAAACGTCTTTTTCAGGTACACACAAAATGGCAATATGTCATTTATATAGTGAAGCGTAAATTCATATGTCCTCTCTCTCTCTCTCTCTCTCTCTCTCTCTCTCTCTCTCTCTCTCTCTCTCTCTCTCTCTCTCTCTATATATATATATATATATATATATATATATATATATATATATATATATATATATATATATATATATATAGGATATATATGACTGTGAAATATTTTCTTTAAAATAGAATTCCATTAAAGAAATGGAGCCCATAAAATGCAAAAATGTAGAAAGTTGAAGCTATAATTTCAGAGAACAACTGTCTCCCTCTACAGACAGTTAATGAATGAGAAAAGAGATACAGAAAAGTGATATTTATACCAAGAGTTCCAGAGGTCAGCCGTTACGTCAGTCCAGTTGACAGCTTCTTAATCTTCTTAACTGCTGGTTGGAGGAAGATTTTATCTATAGTATCTGAGTCCCAAGCTCCTTTTGAGTGGTTCATCGTATTTCTTAGTTTAATCAGTGCTGATTCCACCATCTGGCTTTTGAACCGACAATTGCTGCTATAAATTATGCATGACAAATTCCAGTTTATTCTGTGATTATGGTTGTGTATGTGATTGAAAATAGTTGAGCTCTGTTGGCTATACCTAACTGAACGTTTATGTTGTATTAATCTCTGAGGGAGTGATTTACCAGTAAAACTGATGTAGGACTGGTCACAGTTGAGGCAAGGGATTTCATATACTCCTGTGTCTTTGGGAACTGGCTTTTGTTAGACATTAATCAGGGATTTGTCTAAGGTATTTGGGTAGGTAAAAGCAAAAGATTTAGAGTTTTCAAGTGTCTGTGTTAGCGCCTTGATCCTGTCCAGGTGTGGGATTTTTATTTTATTGTTGGGCGTATCTCTAGTCTTGCTTTGAGGGGGACAGTAGAAGATTATGTTAGCTTTATGGATCGCTTTCTCAATTGTATGGTCAGGAAATTCGGGGAGCAAATCCGTAAGACTCTTAAGAATAAATTGCTGGTTATGCCAATCTTGATAAAAATGTTATGACAACTAAAATCATGAAAGTATGAAAGTGAAAATGTTGGTTTTCTGTATACGGTAGATTTGTATTCTGTCCTGTCTCTAATTATTAAAACATCGAGAAAAAGAATGCAATAAAACCTAAAGACATGCTGTGGAAGAGATATGTAGATGATATCCTAACATTTTGGGATAATAGGTGGGGCAATTTCAACGAATTTCTTTCAAAATTAAACGCATTAGTGCCAAGCATCAAATTTAAATGGGGAACAGACAATAAAATCCCTTTTCTTGATGTATTAATGATTAGAGACACGACAGAATACAAATTTTACCGTATACAGAAAACCGATATTTTCACTTTCATACATTCATTATTTTAGTTGTCATGACATTTCTATCAAGATTGGCATAGCCAGCAATTTATTGTTAAGAGTCTTGCGGATTTGCTCCCCGGATTTCCTGGAAAAGGAAATTGAACTAATCCGTAAGCAGCTGTCATCTTTAAAGTACCCTGACCATATAATTGAGAAAGCGATCCATATTTGCTTAACGGCGAATACGTTATTGATTATAAAAAATCAAATAGCACGCTAATACTCAGTAACAAAAATCATAATGCCTATAATAGGATACCTCGCTTTTCACAGATCAAGCCAGGATCAATAGGCCTAGCCAAACATTAATAGTTGCTACTCTGCATCTTTCAGTATTTTGACTATGATAAAATAAACAAAATATAATAAATAGTAATAAATACTTTTGTTTTTAACGCTGTATACGCAAATCATGAAGTCCTACAAATTTTTGGGGGCTAAAATGAAGCCCTCCTTAGACGGAAAAAATGATGTGGGCCGAGTCACAAGAAAAAAAAAAAAAAATACCACAATTCTCAAAAAAAAAAAAAAAAATAAGAAACGAAAGAATTATAATAAATTTAATTTCCTTTAAATGGAATGTTATTTAGCTGAGCTACCAGGATACTAATTGCCCGCATGATACCCAGTAGCAAGTGATTCAATCGCTGGCTTAAGTTTTGTTCCGGGGCAACCCGTAACCGAGCGACTGTCATTATGGTGCATAATGCGCCTGCGCCGCCTGGTAAAAAGTGACCTGTAGATCCTAAATATATATTTTAGTCCAAAAAACAACGAATATGACTAAATGGTTGGCTATGATGGTGAAGGTGGACCCATTCCAGCTCTCGTAAAATTATGTGAATTCGATAGATATACAGTAAGCACGTTTGAACAGGAATAGACTTATACTTCTCTTTGTGGGCTGGTAATAATCATTACTTCGTTCTGATATCCCGGACACAAGATCGAGTCTCGGCAGGGCATCATAAAAACTTCATTTCTTTTTTAAATACAGTTCTAGGCTTAGATGTGACAAGAGTTTTCAAAATGTGAAGAAGTCGAAAAGTTAAGAGGGGACTTTCATTAATAAAAATTGCACACACACACACACACACACACACATATATATATATATATATATATATATATATATATATATATATATATATATATATATATATATATATATATATCGCTGAGCAAAGCAATGTTTCCTTTGTCAATCACAGTTCGGAAATGAGCGAATAATGGGCAGTTCCAGAGATCTTCCTTCGTGGGAACATCACATAACCGTTTTTGTCTTAGATACGATGAACTTGTCTCTTGTTCTATGGTTAAAACTGGCGTGGATTCAAATAGATAACCGATGTTTATTAAGATTGCTGAAGTCTTTATCGACCTGATAAAAACTTTTGAATATGAATTATGCCTTCTTTTTAAGGAATGTTGCAATGGAGGTTATTGTTAGTAACTGTGCCAGAATGTTACGTAGTGAACTCAAGTCATATTTTTGGAGAAGACAGAATTGCAACTATACTTTCGTACTGCCTTCATTTATTCAATCGGGTTTTTGTTCACAGATTCAATTCTTATAACCATCACTTATAATTAGTCTTCCGTAAATGTTTCATAAAAAGCAACTACGATTTTGACAAGAACATTTGATAAGAGACTTTCTTGTTAGGTGTTGCAAGTGCTTTTGAACTGAAATAACTGCGTTTTTACAATGGAACGCGAAAGCAAGTAATGCAAATGCTAACTTATTTCTTCTGAAAAAAAATGTTATAGACCACCATTTTATTTTTCGAAAGGGTTTTGCAAAAAATCGAGCAGCTATGGGAAACGCCTATACCCGGGGCACGTAGACCCAGAAGAGATCTTAGGACATTTGATAGACACCTAATATGAAGGATAACGATAACGTATAACGTGCAAAGTTAAGTTGTAGAAAAAGGTAAGAAATCTTTTGGTGAGAACGAAGTCTAGGATGTGTAGACGGGAGAATGACTGGCTTGGTTGAAAGGAGCGCTATAGCGCCTTTTACATTTCGCCGGTGCTTTGACAGTACTATGCTTCTGTGAGTCGAGTGATCGGAGAGGTCATGAAAAGAGAAGATATAGGGCCACTTTGTTAAGGATAAGAGAATATTTGTGAATGGAATGTAGTGTAGAGTAGTGGATGTGTGCAGATGATTCAGCGAAAAAACTTCAAACTGAATCAGGAGAGCAAATTGGAGCCATGAAGATGGGCAATGAACAGTACAATGGATGAGCGAGCAAGGCGGGAAGTTGCTAACTCCCGTGAGTATTGAGAGGTAAATGTTATGGATGATGGAGGGATGGAAGCTGAGGTCAGTCACAGAATCTACTGCCAAGGTAGGAAGCTGGGTGAATCTGGAAGGTTCTAGAGAAGCAAAAGTTTGAAAGTTTGAAGGATTGTCGAAACGCTCCGCCTTATGGAAGTGACGTGTACTTGCTTACAACACAGGAATGTGAGAGAGAATAAGCGGGTCAAATTAATTCTCTGCTAAGTGTACACTAAATGTGTAGGAGTGAAAACCCAAGAAATATAAACATTTAGCAAAGTTGTGGCAAAAACATTGCATGTATCAAAGACTAGATCTGAGCTGTCTGAAATGGAAGGGTTACACTGACGCAGTGGAAGGTTGGAGAGAAAGATGAGGGTGGGTGTGCAACATAGATAGTATTACGATCTCGCTTTTCGAGATCAACAGGTCTTCAAAATAAACATGCAATTGGGCTGTAATGTCTGACGAGAGGTGACAAACAAAGAAGGGAGGAACAGAACAAAACGAAAAAGTTACCTTAAAATTAATTTATTTACAAAGTTAAGTTATTTACATATTTACAGTCGAGTCAGGTTCAATCTAAAATGAACAAAAACATTACAAATGAATTAATTACTCAACAGCAGCAAAATACAAAACAATTTAAACTTCAAATTAATTAATAAATAAAAATTGAGCGGCAAATTACAATCAAATTAATTAAACCTCAAATACAATAAATCAATACCACTTTAGCAGCAAAATATATAAGTACAAAGGCAACATAATACACTAATATAAAAAAAATTCATAAGCAGCATAAATACTTCAATAATTGCTTAACTGAGTCATTAAGACTTAAAACAAATGACTCCAACACAGGAACACTGCAGGACAACAAAGACAGAGCCGACACGACAACCATCTCGTCCTCAAGCACAGTGCTGATGTCCTCCTCCAGTACTGACGACCGCGACAGAGCCGACACGGCAACCATCTCGTCCTCCAAGAAAAGTACTGACGTCCTCCTCCATCTACGACGACCACGACAGAGCCGACAAGAACCATCTCGTCCTCCAAGAAGCGTCCTGACGTCCTCCTCCATCTACGAGGATCATGACAGAGCCGACACGGCAAACATCTCTGTCCTCAAGAAACTCTCCACGGGTCTGCTGCCAGGACCTGACTCTCAGGTATGGATACCTGTGCTGCTACTCCAACTGGCTTGCTGTTGCCCTCAACCTGACTCGTTGCTGCTACGAACCTGACTAGGTGCTGTTACGAACCTGACTGGCGCTGTCAAGCACTCCACGACAGACGTCAACTCACCAGCACGAAAAAATACAAATAAAGGAGGCAACAATCCACTAAGGGAACAATCGACAAACGATTGTTCCTAACATAGAATTAGCTATGAAGATATGTAGAGTTCCACGCGCCTCTCATTGCCCTTTTACAGGCGTATGAAGCTAATGCCGAGGAAGTTTTTTAAACAGGAATAATCATCGTTTCTATACATTTGATACACACACACATATATATATATACATATATATATATATATATATATATATATATATATATATATATATATATATATATATATATATATATGTACGTATGTGTATATATATATATATATATATATATATATATATATATATATATATATATATATATATATATATATATATATATATATATATATATATATATATATATATATATATATATATATATATATATATATGTGTGTGTGTGTGTGTGTGTGTGTGTGTGTGTGTATATGTATATATATATATATATATATATATATATATATGTATGTATATATATATATATATATATATATATATATATATATATATATATATATATATATATATATGTGTGTGTGTGTGTGTGTGTGTGTGTGTGTGTGTGTGCAGAATCTACTGCTCACTTTTACCAGATACACATGTATTTGTAATATATATATATATATATATATATATATATATATATATATATATATATATATATATATATATATATATATATATATATATATATATATATATATATGTGTGTGTGTGTGTGTGTGTGTGTGTGTGTGTGTGTGAACATGTATGTGTGTATGTGTGTTATGTATGGCATTGAACCTTCTAGAAATTTGAATCTTTAATGAGAATAAGATGGCTCGTAGAAACTTCTGCATGTTTCAGCCCTAGATTAATTTATTCATCAAAGATTTCCCAGTCAGCAGAGAAAATAGGAATCCACACATCAGGAGAAAGACGGAAGGCAGTAGAATTTTATTCTTCTAAATGCCCAGAGCAGACACCAAAAAATATAAAATTTAATTCAAAAGCAAAAAGAACTGGTAACAAAACACGGAACTAAAATGAATGAACAATATTATCAAACAAAAACTGCAACTGTTAGCAAATAAGTTTCCGTCTTCTCACACAACTGTTTCAGGACAGTTGCAGTCACTTCAGCCGTGCGTTCTCTTCCTCGTCTTTGTCCGCGATGCACTTTCCCTGCGGTAGGTAAACCTTCAGCTCTCTGTCCTACTTTCCACTCGGAGCAGCAGCCTCTCTTCTCGTTAAGTTCTCTTTTCCGAAGCGTCAAGTTACATCTGTTTCATTTTTCGTCCTGACATCCTCCATCTCTCTCTACCCCGAAGCCATTTAAAATTCACCGTATACGAAGCTCTGACCTTAGTTCGAATTTTGCAGGAAAACCACAACTCTTCTGCTTCTGTTCTCGTCAAGCAGCTGTGCTGAAAAAATCCCTCATCACTTGTAACAGATTAATATGGAAGTTGATCATGCTCAACATCATTCTCACTGGAACTTTCCATTTCACGGTTATGCCTTCTCAGAGTCATGTGAAGTAAATAGCCTACACTCTTTGCACTTAATCTTAGCTATCCCAGAATGCATAGAATACTTGATTCATACAAGTATTGTCCATGAACAGATTCCTCACTCTTCCCAGGTCACAGCCTCCTCAATAACTGTTGGGCTGTATCAGCCAGTCCGTCTCGTACACCTTTCCACATATAGTGGCACTCGTGTTTTCTACTTTCCTTTGTTATATTATTCTGGAACAAATAGAAAACCCTTCCTCTCACCGTTATTTCGGGCACAACTCCTTTCAACAAATGTAGCAGACTTCATCCACATTCACCATTCATGACGGAATGTCATGATTCACCATTCAAATATTTACGGCTCCGCTTCTCGAAGTTCCCTTGTTTGAGCGCAGCCTCTCCTTTCCTCTTTCGTCAAGTTGCAAACCTTGTGAACTGAAACCACTTTCAAGTACTGTACAGCTCCCGCTGACCCTCGGTGCCGCTTTCACTATGAGTCCTCCTTGTGAACTTTCGTTACATAGATCCTCAGTGTCTTACACACCAGTTAGATAATCAGTTGATGAACGAAGCGATGGTTTCGTCCTCTACTTTTCATTTTACCATCCTTTTCTCCCACTGATGTGTGTATGTATATATATATATATATATATATATATATATATATATATATATATATATATATATATATATATATATCATTATATATATATATACACACAAACACATATATACATATATATATACTGTATATTTATATATATATATATATATATATATATATATATATATATATATATATATATATATATGTATATATATATATATATATATATATATATATATTTATATATATACATACATATATATATATATATATATATATATATATATATATATATATATATATATATATATATATATATATATATATATATATATATATATATATATATATATATCATTTGTAGTGGCCAGGGTATGGAAAAGTGCGAAGAATTCTAGAAGTTAAGAGGGCATTGTAGAATCTATATAAAGAGATCAGATCACTAGGGAACCAAAGGCTTCTTCTTCCATCACATCACGTGCTGTTCACTGAAGCATTTATTCTTTTCGGAACAGTGAAGCAAGGTCTTAAGGGCTGGAATTTATCCTTGAGATCGTGTCTTCAAACATGTGGCATTTTCTTCGAAAAGAAACAGAAAGTCAGTAGCTACAAAAAACCACCGCTTTCTGACAGTCATTGTTCCTAATATTCCAATTTTGATGATTTTCTTTTTTTCGCAATTCTCTTTTTGCGGTCTTCATAATACACCGATGAATCAAGTGTAGTCAATAAAATCTTTGTATCAGTGATGTAAAATTTTTCATCTGGCTTTCAGTGAACACAGGAGGTGAGCAGCAAATTGTACTTGTTGACAGATGGATAGGTAAAGTGAGAGCTGTTTGAGTAATTGTTTAATCAATAAAACATCGGTGTAATGTGTAATATCATCGAATGTTTGAACGAGATACATTTCATTGGGGTAAACTAAGGATATCACGGGGTCCTGGAGACCCGTTGGGTACACTTTCAATACTTCCTAAAAACACTGTAACTGCAGTTAACAGCTATCAACTTTTGCGAGTTAGGTGTTGTATTAATTAATGGCAGGATGTACTTTTGAGTTATGGCAGTTTTAATTTGCACTGAATTCATGCAAATTTTTCACAATCAACTATATTCTCGTAGATTTTGAATCTAAATCAGACTGCTTAAACATCCGGAAGAGACCAGCAGTCACTTAGGTAAATAACAAGGATTAAAAAGAAAGCAAAAGTAAAATGGGTTTGAGGGACTTCAGAAGCCTTTATTCACGAAAAATACACCATACTGATTTTCCAAAACCCAGCATTAGAACCAGTTACAACCAATACATAACTGTGACTCAGATGACACATCCTTAGTAGCAACAGAAGCAGAGGCTTCAAACCACAGATGCACTCGCTCGGTGATCAGATAGCAGAACACGAAGAGAAACTGAACAACTCTTTTCCTAGAGAAAGTCCGCATAGTTAAGTCTGTTCATCTGGCGATTGAGAGTACCTGAGCATTTATCTGTCACAGAAAAATAAGGTGTTCCTATTAACCCAGTGACTGCTTAAACACCTTAGAGGGACCTTTGGGGAAACAAAAGCGTAGTAGAAGCAGTGAGAGTGTTTCGATGTACAGAGAGAAGGTACTTCACAGAAAAAGCTAAAGTGATTGAAGAAAAGACTAAGGATATGTTTTGAGTGCAAGCATTCTTGTCTTGATATCCACGTAAAGGCACCTTACTCTCCAGAGCTCATAATCTTGGCACTATACACGCCTACAGTAGGTCCACTCCTCAGGGTTTCTTTTGCGAAAGATCTGTTTATTTTCTCTTTCTCATCTGTTATCTGACTACGGAATGGGCACATACAGTACAAGTTCTCAAGACTAGGTTTTTGGAGCTAGAAATATTATATATGTTTCACATAGTAATGGCAATCCATCACAACTAAAGGAAAGTTTCCTCGACCGAACAGGTTCATTCAACTCAGAGCGTCATCTCCTCGAGAGAAAGTCTATATCTCTAAAATGCTGAATTTCTAATGACCTCTGCAGCATCAACTCCCCTCTTCTAATTCTCACTGATGGATGCATGAATTAAGCTAGTACTAAAAAAAAAAAAATTTTTATAGGCATTCACATTGCACTTATATCACTTGACATGCCTTTGCTGAAAAACATTACTTCTTTAGTTGCTCAAATCCGGTTCTGTTCCGCAATGTCGTCCTGAAAGGACCTTCTCGGCTGCTCGGTCACTGACAGCATTGCGATCCTGATCGTATCCTGGCAGATGCCTCAGCGACACGGGGGGACTGGGTTGATACTTCGACCTTATCCCTGACGTTTGATAGCACCGGCCTAAATTGATGACGAAAATTCATATAAATTCAGTAGATGATTACAGTTTAGTAAGATTTACATTCTAATTACAACACAGAAACAAGTAGGTAATAAGAAGGATCACTGGGTTATTACTTTTTCTATTGACGTCAAAGATTTCTGAAGAATTTTGCACGGAGGCTCTGTCTCATAAATTGTGACATTGTGTGCACCCGCGTCACTCTTGCCTCGCTTTCACAGAAAACTTCTCTTCTGCACCTTCATGCTGCACTTTGTCACCTGTCTTCTCTTTTTACTGTTAATGGCTTGTAGTTATTAATGACGAATAATTTTGCGTTATAGAATGCATTTTAAGACTTGTGCTGTTCCGCTGAATGGACTGATAAATCTATCTGTTATGTTTGCCGATTGCTTTATTTGTCTGAACTTTGCCTTTGGCACATTGAGTTCATAAGTTAGGAATTGGACCCCCCCTCTCTCTCTCTCTCTCTCTCTCTCTCTCTCTCTCTCTCTCTCTCTCCAGATCCCGTATGAGATAAAGCTATACACATACACACACAAACACACTGCGCCACCATATATTTATATTCATACATACATATATATATATATATATATATATATATATATATATATATATATATATATATATATATATATATATATATATATATATATAGAGAGAGAGAGAGAGAGAGAGAGAGAGAGAGAGAGAGAGAGAATAATTCTGAATTCAATAAAAATGATGCTCATGTCTTATTTATTTATCAGTGACGCACACGCAAATTTACCTAAGCATTCTTATAAGCAACTGACTATTCTGATAAATTTTGGAAGGGCTTGGAGTTGTAACAGAATGTAAAAAGAGATTTTCGCTTCTTTAGTTGCAAGAATTTTAGCATCATTTCAATTGTTGTTTCAAAACTTAGGACATTATGGGAAGAACTTATATGAACAAACACCCATGTCTTGCCCCATTTAATTTTTCAAAGATTCTTCCTTTTGGGTTTTTTATCCGTGTTTTTATTCATATCATGACTACTCATTCACGAGCACTACCAAGTTGGCCCTCTTACTTTGCCTCCCTTCAGCTTATACTCTATATGCTTGTGGAAATGAAAAGTAGAATTTTTTCTAGAAAAAGCACGCCATTCTCGCCTTCACGATAATTAAAGGAATTTTCTTGTTACTTGGTTCAAGATAAATCCAACTTATGGTTATCATTTGGTCAAAGACAGTTCTGTTAAAGCTATACACTGATTGTTATTATCGCTTGCATCCTTTCTACAAGAATCAACGAGTAAATTGCAGGTGAGAGTTACTCTTGTGAGGTGAACTCAGAGAATGTTTCACGTTTATTCCTTCGAAGCTGCAGAATCCCTACTCTGCTCGATGGGTTCAGCATCTGGGACTTTTCTTTCGGATATATAGGCAAACTCACAGAAATCTTTACATCCTCGTTTGAACCATAATTCTGTGGGCCTCTGCTGGTAATTGCTTCATGTGCAGGTTTTGTGTTTTCGTTGAGATTGATGCAGTCTTTATTTTCACCTCAAAACGCATCTACTGTAGATTTTATGACTTTCCAGGCATAATTTTTTTCCGCTCCAGGCGCCTTTATTTTTTTGTATTCAGCTCTTATTCCTGATTATTTGATGTTGTTTGATGTTAATCAGTCTCATTACAGGTTTTATTGCGCGAAGATCTACTTGAACTGCTGAGTTATGGAAGTAAAAATGTGGAAACGACGAGTGATTGAGTGAGTGAGTGAGTGAGTGTGTCCGTTGGCGCAAAACCTTGAGATTCGCCGCCAGATTTCGTGACTGCGCTTTCTTTTCCCTCTGCGGTTTTGCACAATCGATTTTTCAAGCATCGTTGGACTGGCCCTTCAACAAATCTAATGTACAGATAATTGGTAATGAGACAACCTGAACCTTAGTTGTGTCATTTATTTAGCTGCACTCAGACTGATTCTCTCCCTAATAAACTTTTAAATAAATTGTAGACTGTCGGTGATGTAATGCAGAGATGATCAATGACTGCTTTTGTTCCTGAGAACCTTAAGCCATTCATTTACTCCTGTCTCACTCCTTTATTTGTGATGAGCTTGGCTTTATATAAAAACCAAAAATAGTTCATCATCAGATAGTGAGTTAAATGACAGACTTTTGTACTGGTCTTTCAATTTCGGTGATGAATCTTGAAAAAAAGACACTGATAGCAATTACAGTATGTTACTATGATCCAGTATTTGGCTGCGACAGTACAACTCGCTGCATTTATTTCTGTCAGTCACAAGGAAGTTACAAAATAAAAAGCTTCTTGTGAGTTTAAATGCCTTTTTCCGGTAAAAAAAAAAGAAGACATGGAATGGCATTGTTGAGGAGCAAAGTCATCCCAAATGGAGTCCACTATACTCTTCGAAGTCACACATCTTGGGGACGAAGGATTCAGAGCTTACACTGAGCTGAAGAATGCAGTTGAAGCTTCGCGCGTGAATTAGGGAATGAAGAGTTGAAGCCAGTTTAGCACGAGGCTTTGTACGTTGCTAATTGTAAATAACGTGCAAATCTATGAATTATAAACCAGGTTCTTATGATTTTCAACACAAAGTTTGAGAATCAAATTTATGATTTCATATTATTTTGCACAGTTTATTCTTCCTTTCTCTAGTTCTTTTTCTACAGTAGGTTGGTTTCCTTATTAGGCTTGCACCATTCTGTTAACTGGCTGGCCTGTAGTAAGAGCCGGTGCTGGCATATGGCCAGCTTAATAGGGACTGATTTGAACCCTTCTACTTTTCTAACTAGGGTTACGTCTTGCTTTGTAATAATATAATAATAATAATAATAACAAAGAAGGATACCTGTTCTGAGCATATTCGATTAATAACTCTTATCATGAATGGTTTTGTTATTCCTGAACAAGGTGTATACAGTATATTAAAATCATATGAGACAAATTGCAATATCATCGGAAAGGATTATCATAAATACACCTATATGTTTTTCGTAATCTGGTTTATATCTTGATATTTCAATGGTAGGCCACACTCGGGTCCGGGAATATTTTCATGTATTATTTTTGTTTCTTGCAAAATGTAAAATCGAGTACTTCATAGAACTTCTCTTTATAGAGTGGAATCTCTTGTAAACCTTCAGGATATAGAATAATTACCGTGAATTTTTCCTGACCCTTTTATAAACGAGTTCATTTGGGGCTTTCTCCTTCCCTGGAAGGTGACTCGCCTTGTAAGAGGGCGCAGCGTCACCCTCGGAGAGGTGAATTTTCAAGAGAACATTGAACAAATCGCTCCTGGTGTTGTTTCATAAGGTTTAACAACAGGCACAAGACAGGACTGTTTCAGTTCTCGTCTTTGCCCAATGTATTGTCTTTTCCTTAGCAGTGGACGCTTTAGTCCAAGTTATTAGTGCAACAGGAGTAGTCATTCTTTTAGTTTGCAAATTTTCTATTCATTAAGACATTATAGTTATGCGCTAAGTCGTTATGACGCATATGAGGAAATATTTAACCAAAACCAAATGGATTTAGAATAAATTGTGAAATTTATTGCTGTTGTCTTGCCCTCGGTGGTTCAGAACAATTTTCTGAGAGAGAGAGAGAGAGAGAGAGAGAGAGAGAGAGAGAGAGAGAGAGAGAGAGAGAGAGAATATATAATTAGAATAAATAACAGTCTGTAGGCAAGATAAGCGAGCGTTAGAATGTACCGCAAATGTCACAGACGATGCACAAATCTTCACCAGTATTCCCCAGTATTTAATTACCTGGAACTGTCAATCAACAGGTATTTTCTTCAAGTTTTAGCAGAATGAATTTATTCTTTCCAAGGATATTTTGTTAACCAAAAGAATCTCAGGGAAGACAAAACTCGTTTTTAGAATGGAGCTGGATTCCACACGTCAAGGTTCTTAGGATCTGCCAAATAACTACCAGTTTACAATACAAATGCATAATTTATTTTTATTATTCATGACAAAGGATTCTTGCTTTCATTGGTGCATTTTTATTTATAGATATATTTCAATTCCTCCGTAACCCTTGAAATCTACTTAACACTTGCTACAAAGTGGAGGTCAGAATAGCGCGTTCTTTCATCTATGAACTTCCACTTTGCTCAAATGCTCAAATGAGGGGCTGATTTTGTTCTTAGCAATCTGCTGATCCATGCCCTGGATTTCTGTATGATGACGTCAAACCTATTTCTGTCGCTTCCTCAGTTCTAGTGATGGCAGATGACTGCTCTTTGGACTTTTGTAATCTAGTGAACTTCAGGAGAGTATTAGAAAGCTAAACAGATGAGACTGAAGAGATAAATGAAGTTTACCTTTGAAAGAAAAAAGGCATTATCAAGTACTTACCGAGCAAACAGTAGTTTGCTGTTTCAAGGAGACAGATGTTGCACCCAACAAACAGTTGCATTGGACTCTAGGGAAATCGAATTCCGATTTCCTCTTCTCGGTGGGAAGTTTGATTCGTTCCGGCTTCGTTCTCACTCCAGACAAGGCTTTCCTTGTTTGAATAAGGCAACGCTTGTCGAGACTGCAGATAAGCATAACATTCATTATGGGGAGACAGTCGTTTGTGTTACAGTGAATGCTGTCTGTAATGGAACCCGTCACGATTGTCTGTAAAGTTGACGGTTAATGAAATGAGATGTATAAGGAAGACGAGAAGGTATTTCGAAGAGTAACTACCCAGTATAGTATAACCGACCCTGAGAGAGAAACTGGGAGGATGAAGAGTCAGTAAGAAAGAAAGAGATTGAAAGGCGTTTAATGATGAGGGAAAGGACGAAAAGTTTTTTTGAGAAGTTTGAGATTCTTTTAATTTTCCAGGAATGACTGAAAAGAGCAAAGTAGAGGAACAGAAGAATAAAATAAAAAAAGAGATATGCATAAAGATGCAAAGGGAAATATCACGAAAATTCAAAGAAGAAAGGCAAAGCTGAATGATGCAGGTTTTCAAGGAATAAACTTGATCAAATGTTGCTGGTGACTGCTGTGAATGTGAGGCGAACAGGACTGAGCAAGAGGTGGTGAGGCAGCGGTAATTAACAAACAGAGATGACTGGCAGACTCCGTTTTGCAGTTGCAAAGAAGCAATTGCACGATTCGTTAAGTTTATGAACACAAGTTACATTGAATAAAAGATTCGTGAAGCGTAAATGACGTAGATATATGTTTTCTTACAACAGTGAATTAAAAATGAGAGAAGAAATTGAAATGAAAACCAGGAAATGTTGACAGAGAAAGTGTGAGAGCCCTGGAACCAGTTTTGTAGACCAAGCGTTCACTGTATGGCAGATGTGACAGAGGTTGGAAAGGAATGGAAAAATCCCCAGTGAGTATAAGAGGTATACTATACACAAGTGTAAGATAGAAATGAAACAAATGCAATATAGAGGAAATTAAAGCCATGTGATGAGAATTGGTACTTGTTACAAACAAACAGGTAATTTTAGGACGAAAGATAGCATTATGTTAAAATATTCAGATTAGAAGATTACTGCTGTGTTCGTAAGGTGGTTCAGACAGAAGGGAACGCTTCGTAACCGAGACTCAAAATTGCAGGCGACGGAGTGACGGGGAAGATCACGAGAGAAAAAGTTTGTTGAGTTGGAACCGCGACCGGAATATGACATGGCTCATGAATGTTACTAATACTGATGACAGGATGTGAACAGCTTTATTGAAGAAGAATGAACTGAATAGTGGGGCAACAGAAACAAGGAAGGGATGAAGAAAGAATGAATATAAAATGTCCGATAGTCACTGGAAGTGAGGGTTAATTTAAGGACAATGAAGAACACGGGAAAAGGGACAGACAAAGAGGAGGAGTTGGTGAACCATTTCTTTGTGGTAATATTGAGTTTTGAACGAATACATTATAGTTGTTGTTGATGGGCGTTATAGAGAATAGCCTACAGGAACACAATCTGGTGTTCCTCAGTCTAATGTTCCGAGCCCATAGCCTTTTTTTATTATACGTACGATATGTGGTCTGGCCTTGAGAGAAAGCAAATGATACTACTCTCTTTACATCAATTTCTTCTCCTGAATACATACGTATGGATGCTGAATCTCCTAACAGAGATGTAACTAAAATCAGAGCATGTTGGCAATTATGGAGATGAAGGTGACCTTTAACACAGCTCAAAGTATGTTGTTAGCGGGTCTTGGACACTGGATTTCCCCAACCGAGATCTTTTCAGTAACTGTGTTACTTTAACTATATGCTCCTTATTTAACATTCTATATGTTATTCTTGTTTGCAAATTCCCTTTTGAGAAGTATACAGTCCAGCTTTTCTTCAACTGCCCAAAAAATCGTTATGATAAGAACAGTTTTCAAGATTTTTGGGGACCTATCTCTCCCGAGGAAATGTTTCAGTTCTTATATTCTTCCTTGTTTTGAATGTTGTTTCCCTTGTTTGCAACTGACGTGGATCTTGATTTGTTGGACAAAAACTTAAGTTCTCTTAGATTTCTTATTCATGATCTCGATTTTAACATCCGACGCCATCCTTCAGTTAGCCCATTATGCTTCCTGTACGAGATATTTGATAATTTCTAACCATCCTTAGTTATCAGATATTCCCGGACTATAGCCATCCACCGCGTTGTCCTTGATAGGTAGTTAATTCTAAAAGGCCTGCATTTCCTCTGTGAGGTTCAATACCACAGTTTTCTGTGACCAAATTGTGGAAAGATCTTCCTAAATCTGGTAGTTGAAACTTCAGAAATTCAAACCTGGTGCATCTGCCATTTTTTTGAGCAGGCTGACACGAATCTTTCTACATAGTTAATTTTTTAATCATTTTAGTTAATTGATTTTTCTTTGTTATTTGTATGTCATAATTCATTATTTACATCTCAGTTTTCCTCTATTCATAGTTTTTTTCCCTATTAGGGTCCTTGGTTTCATAGCTTCCTGCAGTGCCAGTGAGAGTTGCAGCTTGGCTTGTTATAATAATATTAACAATAACAATAATAAAAGACTAAATCAGCAGGACTACGGAAGCTTACACTTAAGAAGAATCTTTTCAAAGGCAAGAACTGGAACATATGAAGGGATTGCTGAACTGGCTTTAACAATGGAAGGCGCACCTTTTGAGAGTCAAAGCCACAGGAAAGGATTGTCTCTCAATTATATAGATGGGCTGAAAGGACAATAAATCTTTATTCAAAGGAAGGAACAAAAAGTTGACAAAGATGAGACGAAGAATTATTATGGAGAATGCTAGTCAAGATAAATGAAGGAAAAATGTAGTATTGAGCCTCTAAAGCAAAACAAAAATATGACGAAGAATAAGTAGACTAAAAGTGTTAGATATCATAAGGTTGGACCTTGAACAAAATAGACTTAAACACTGGGAGATAGTACAAGGGAAAGCTGTAATATACGTTAACACATGAGGCTTCGAGCCGATGAAGTTTGTGTAGAACGCTTCAGAGAAGTTGCAGAAATTCCTTACCCAGGAGTTTCATCTTTTTTGGGACTGCCACTAATGAGTTACTCCCTTTACACAAATGTGAATATGAAATCTTTATCTAAATAAGTTCCGATTCTTCGCTGATCAGTTCGACTCATTTTGAAGAAAAACTAGATGATTTGGTTGATCAAACTAACTGGTAAGGGATGATGCATCGTAACCATAAAATAGAAAATAATAATAGGGTTTTAAACATGCATTTATTAAAATTCACTAAAAAGTAAAAAATAATATTTTGAGACACCAGAATTTACTTACAATTAATCATGTCTACAAAAAGAAAAGCGTAGGCCCAACATGGAAGGAAATGCTACAAGAAAAGAAATTTGATTTTTTATTTCTTGTAGAATTTCCTGCCATGTTGGGGACCAAAAAATTATTTTTTACTTTCTAGTGCATTTTGATAAAAACATGTTTTAAAAGGTGGCAGGGGAGGGGGAATGGGGAGGGGGGAGAGGGAGGGGAAATGGGTAGGGGAGGGGAAGTGGAAGGGGATGGAAGAGGGAGGGGGGAGGGGAGGGGGAGGAGGACCCAGCCAAATTAACCCTTGATTGTGTGCTCTGGAAGGGGAAGGAGGTGAAATAGGAGGGGAAGAGAAGGGAAGGGAAGGGCAGGGAGGTGGAAGTGGAGAGGGATGAAAGGGGGAAGGGGAAGGGATGGAAGAGGGAAGAGGAGGACGGGGACACAGCTAAATTAACACTTGATCGTGTGCTCCGGAAGGGGGAAAGGGAAGTAAGAGGGGAGGGAAAGGAGGAAAGGGTGAGGGACAGGGGATAGAGGAGGGAAAGGGGAGGTGGAAGTGGAGGGGGATGGAAAAGGGAAGAGGGAGGGAAGAGGGAAAGGGAGGAGGAGGACACAGCTAAATTAAGACTTGATCGTCTGCTCGGAAGGGGAGGGCAAGTGGGAGGGGAGGGGAGGGGAGGGGAAGGGGGGGGAGGGGAAGGGAGAGGGGAAGGAGATGGAGGAGGAAGGCGAGGGGAAGGTAAGAGGGAAGGGAAGGGGAAGTGAGGGAGGACACAGCTAAATCAACACTTGATAGTGTGCCTCAGAAGGGGGAGGGGAGGGGCTATGGAAGAGGGAACGGGAGGGGTGGGAAGAGGGAAAGCAAGGGGGAAGTGAGGGAGGACACAGCTAAATTAACACTTGATCATGTGCTGGGGAGAGGGAGGGGAGGAGTGGGGGAGGGGAGGGGGAGAGAGGAGGGCGACGGAAGAGAGAAGGAGGAGGGGTCTACCGAGTCAAAGAAGTTGTGAAAAATCCGAAGAGTTTCATACAAGGCCTGAGATACTGGGAGAGGTCACTGTAAGGTCACTGCTGACCTACTGATCATGTAAGGTTGTATTGTCACCAGGACTGAGCAACCATGCAAAATTTCAAGTCCATCGGACGAAAGGAACACGTCGAAAATCGAGTTACAAGATTTGACCCAAACAGACAGACAGACGCAGAAGTCAAGTTAAATAAAAGCATGTAAGAAGCTACTTTGAGGAAGGATCCTCTAAATTTCTTAGCTCCAGTTTTTCTTACACAATTTTAAACAGCAGAGGCACTACAATGCTGCTAATTAGCTCCAAGACTTACAGTCTTACGGCTGAACTTTCGGAAATAAATTTCATAGTACTTTGCTCTTTTTGAGCAAAATAATTAAACTTTTCTACTTTCTAAGACATTTTATTCACGAACTTTAGCTTTCATGCATATATATATATATATATATATATATATATATATATATATATATATATATATATATATATATATATAGAGAGAGAGAGAGAGAGAGAGAGAGAGAGAGAGAGAGAGAGAGAGAAAGAGAGAGAGAGAGAGAGAGAGAGAGAATCTACTGGTACTCTTTACCAGATGCGAATGTACTTTATGAACCACAATGACGTCTTAGCTTCTCAGATTCTTCACACTTTTTTGGATACGCCTGTCACTACAAAGGCTAAGGTCCAAATAGAAGAATATGAAGAAATTCAGACGTCTGTAGCGGGATTAGAACTAGCATCCGGAGTATCAGAACTGGGTCACTTTACCGACCTGACCGTTGCTCTTTCGAAATGAGGTTTGCCTTTGACTCAGCTGGGTGCATTAAATCAGTAGAAACTAATGTCGGTAGGCTACCATTTTCATCAATGACAATAAATCTTCAAAACTTTAGGATCCTCGACTTAAAAATGGTACCGACATCAAACGAAGTATGTAGAGAGTTTTGCAGGGACGGGATTCCGATGAGATCATTAGGTTTTCGCTTATAAAGATACAATAAGTCTAGAGGACGGGGTCATACATGACTGCCTATATGGTCCATGAGTGTATCATAGCTGGGGATGCAGTTTCAGAATGAACCCTACATCTGGATGCTCCGCTGATGGAATCATAATTATGTTGTTAGTTTACTGGGACAACTATATTTTGCCAAAAGGATTTTTGAGCACTTGTTAAAAGCATGGAAGGAATGGTAGACCTTTCCGATGTTACTCGAGTTCCCTATAAAAGAGAAACTGTTCAGCTGATAAAAAGAGTCCATCTGGTATGTGGGTGCGGTCGTTTGGGAACTGGATTCATGAGATTCACTGACAGAAATCACAAGGTGGATCCATGAATATGAAATCAATGGGATGATATATCAGAAGATCTACCTTATGCATTCTGCTTTCTCGGATGTAGGAAATTATGGCTGCAAGTGCAGGTTTGAAATGACCACAAGACTTCCGTTTTGTAATCACCCATACTCCTCACGAGATCTTTTGCGATTCAAATACTGCCAACAGTAAGTACAACGCCATGGAAACCAAATTAAAAGACTAAAAAAATTGACATTGTTTTATTATATAGTACAACTGAAATGATCAAAACACGGATACATGCACACATCTCTGAGAAAGAAAATTGCCACTATCGAAGTCCACACCAGATATACAAATGTTAATAATAGTAAATGTGTAGAACTCTCAATGCCGAGAACAGGAGTAATTTTGTATAAGGTCCACAATAACATATCAATAGAATGTAAGACTTTATAAAAATGTATAAAAAGCTTTCGAACCCTACCCTGGGTTCATCTTCAGTCCAACTGAGTAATCATAACATAAAATGTGACGAGGTAAACCTCTGAAAAGATGACGTAAAGAATGGGTGGCGATAGTGGTTAGCTCCTCCAACGGTCACGTCAATGAAGGAAATGGTCAACCGCCTAACTAGGTCATTTCATCTCCTCTGTTTATATTTCTGGCTGCTCTCCTTCCTACTCGATCTTCACACAGGCTGTTGCGATGTTGCACGTAATCCCTCCGGAGGAGGAGTCTCATGGAATACAGGTACGGACTCCCAGGTGTTGCAAAGTACCTGTAAAGGGGCAGGAGAGGCAGAGGCAGCATCAGGCGAAGGAAAGACAGAGCCTGTCCCAACACTAAAATCTTTTACGGACGTCCTAAATATGTAGGCTAATAATTAGCCATAGGGTCCTCGTTAACAAACGACTTGTTTCCTTTAAAAGATTCCTCCGCGTTTGTACCGGCGCCTTCTACTAATCGTCTTATGTTTACATAAGAAATAACAATAACGATAAACATCCCATAGTTCCAGGAGTTTATGAATCACCTTGTAAAGACTGCAAGGGGAAATATTTTGGGGAAAGTAGACGGGGACTAACTACAAGCTTGGGGGAACATAAGCGAGCATTTTCCCTACATTCACAAAACAGCGCAATAGTAACTCATGCAATCAACAATAATCACAGATCTGACTGGAATGGTGCAAGTATCATTTTCAAAAGTAACAATGTAAACATAAGACAATTAGTAGAAGGCGCCGGTATAAACGCGGGGGAATCTTTTAAAGGAAAAAATCGTTTGTTAACGAGGACCCTATGGTTAATTATTAGCCTACATAATTAGGACGTCCGTTAAAGATTTTAGTGTTAGGACAGGCTCTGTCTTTCCTTCGCCTGGTGCTGCCTCTGCCTCTCCTGCCCCTTTACAGGTACTTCACAACAGCCGGGAGTGAGTCCGTATCTGTATTCCATGAGACTCCTCCTCCGGAGGGATTACGTGCAACATCGCAACAGCCCGTGACAAGATCGAGTAGGATAGCAGCCAGAAAAATAGTGAATGTTATAGGGAAATCCCGCACATGATAAATTCAGATGGTTGCTCATTACATCTGCCATACCCGATTGAAATTACGTATCTTAAATCATCAACGAATCTAAATAATTATGTTGATAAATGAAACTTGATGAAATGAAATGGACATTACACTGAGGTAGAAAGTAAAAGGCTGTTTGGTGCGAATTTGGTTTAGCTTTGAGAAAGCTCTCGTGCTGATTTTTTGTGAAAAATATCTGAAAGACAGACATTAATCATTTGTACTCAACCAGAATCTTACTGGATGTTAACGACAGCTATATATATATATATATATATATATATATATATATATATATATATATATATATATATATATATATATATGAGAGAGAGAGAGAGAGAGAGAGAGAGAGAGAGAGAGAGAGAGAGAGAGAGAGAGAGAGAGAGATGACCAAAGCCTGAAAGTGTTAAGTCCTAAATCTGGAGTAAAATTGCCAAAATATGCCATTTAATGGATCACATAAATACATTATACACATTATCAATTTCATGACTCATGCTTCCTTTTGACGAACCTTAACGTTAATTTATCGCTCAGAGTTCTTCATCCCATACAAAAGGAACAATGTAATATGCTTATCCATTAGTGTTACGAAATTTTCAGAGGAAACAAACTTTAACCTGAAACAACTGCCTGTTTGTCTATCACAGGAAGCAGACGCATTTGCACATTTCCAGGTACATTGTTCGTAAGTACTGTAACGATGCAATTGAAATGACGCTTAAAAAAACTCCCGTGTGCTATCGTGTAAATTGAAATCTTACAGTTTTGGTTTTTCTTTTCTTGCAAAAACGCCTTTGAACTTCTCTGATCTGATTCTGAACTCACTATATCCATAAGCATAGAGAAGAGGATTTGCAATGGAATTAGCAACAATGGCAATGAAGAGAATAGTTTGAAGAGCGTGCAACAGTGCTTTACTCTTCTCATTTTCAAGGCTGTAAATAAGGGTTCCCACGACGAAAGGCACATATGTAACTGTGAAAGACCCAATAATGAGGAACACAGTCTTCACAGCTTGGCACTTCTTGAAAAATAGCACTTTGTCTTTGGTGTCAGATACCACGCGGTTGAAGTACGCAAAGAGAGACCATCGAGCAGTCTCTGTGCCTTGACTGTCCTCCTCGTCTTCCAGATCACTGGAAGGCAAGGATGGCAAACTTTTGCTCGATTTGCTGGAATCTGACAATTGTTTTGAAGCATTCTGAAATGTGCTTTTTGAGTTTCTCTCCTCTGGTGATCTGCTGTCAGACAGAGATTGAGAATGAAGTCTAGCGTCATCTGTATCATTAGCTGAATTAGAACAAAGGGTGTCTTTGTTCGCAAAGGGAAAGTCATCTATCTTGCTATGCCTGTTTTCCTGGCTGATGTCTGGAACAGCGTCATTTTCTAAGGAAATGGAATTGTCTTCTTTGTATTGAGTGACAGTTTTCTCAGCATGTTCCATGTTCTCGTTAGATTTTAAATGATCTTTGGGGCACCCTTCTTCTTCTTCAACGTTTTCTATACTACACTGCAAATTTTCTGTGGGCAGATTTCTTTCAGCATGGCCAGCATTGTCTTCATTTCTCTGAAAGTCCTCCAGAGAAGGTAATTGCCCAACTTCATTCGAATGACGATTTCGTTGTAAATGAGAAATCATTTCCCCATCAGTTTCAACTAGCTCGTTCCGTGCTTGTGTTAGCATACTTTCATTTACTGTTACCGATCTGACACTAACAAGTTTTGTTGAGGCTCTGTTGTCCATTTCGCTGAGGCCAGGTAGTGAGGCTTTGTACTCCTGCATGGCTTGTCTCCTCATTCTTCTTCTTTGTGCCTTTGTAGCAGAAATGGCAGATGCATTAGTGACTGGTGTCAGGACTGTTGACTTGGAAGAAGTAGATTTGACACTTGAAGCGGAAGATGTTCTGGATTTTGTTGACTTTTTAGACATTAAAGACAGTCTAAAATATGAGGACTTACTTGCTTCATTGATTTTGTAGCTGCCTCCATAACGAGCTTTCTGCATCTTGATTGCTAAATATAGCAGAATACTGTAGAGAGACACAGCTACAGCATATGGAAAAGCAACCTGAAAAAAAAGAGAAAATAAAAATTTCAGGACAGGTATCAGAAAAAAAAGGCTCCGAAGTCATTTTGCATGGCAGAGACTTGTCTCTTTTGTGATATATAACACGAAATATTATCCAGAGATGATGAAAGATGACTTTGACAGCTGCAACAGATAGAGAGAATGATGACAATCTTAACGCACAGCAGTAACGAAGAAAACTATGGCAAAGTTTTTGGAGACCACCTGGGCGAAAATGCACCTTCCACACGTCTCTTCCCAGTCCACAAGCATTCCCATTGCTGGAAGGCATCCTGAAAAAAAAAAGTAAAAAGAAAATTTGTAATTCTAATTTAAATTGTAGTTGATATGATCACAGGCTGCAACGCTACACACAAACACACAAACAAACACACACACCCACACACACATACACATACCATGTTTGAAAGATGATTGATTCCATCTAGATGTGCATGGGGATTCCTCATCGAGGTCTCACTCCTGTGTTATTTTCAGCTACCATATAGTTGTATTTACTTTCATGGATCTGTAACTTCCCACGGCTGTTGTTCTCTCCCAACACCCGAGCGTAACCTACTGCATTCCACTGGCTACTAGATACATAATACACTGCTTAGACAGAGTGCCAATGCTTTGAACAGTATGTCCCCAATAACTCACCCTTGGTCGGGATACGAACCAGGGTCCTCTGGCTAGTACTGCTAATGCTAATATTACCACTTACGCGAGACCTGCGTCAACTGACAGGGAATGATCTTTCTGAAAAAAGAGTTGAATTCACGTGAGAGGTATCACATCGAGTGGAACTGTTGAGAGGTACCAGTCAGGAATCATCGAAGCGGGACAGGTGGTCAGACGACGACAGATGGCTACTTTCTATAGAACATAATATCACTCCTTTGCTTGGCGGGAAGATTTTGTCACTTTTCCCCTTATAAGTTTTCTTGTCTGTCATGAGTGAAACTTTCATTTGATGGCAAATACTGCTTTATCGTTACAAATGTACAATGTAATTTCCTTTATTTAATAATTTAATGTAGGAGGTTTTTAATATCTATAAACATATGGGAAAAATTGTCACCGAATCTACTCTGTCTGAAAGGCTTTTACTGAGGACAGCAAGATGTCAGTTAATGAACAGAAAGCAGTATCTGTTTGTTTGTCTTGCCGGAAAACTTGGTTGTCTCTGAACCTAACTATATCATACTTCTGTAAACTAGCAACTTCTGTTATGGTGAAAGTTCATCCTCCGTCATACATTTCAATTTGAAATCACCTGTAACCGTGACGAATAAGTAATGTACCATAAATTTCCATGAGGATGAAGTGATCACCCAGCTGCCTCGGGAAAAACCTTACTAAAAGTTTCCTGTTAAATTAGAACTGAATCACAGGTGGTCGTGTGAAAGAACTGGCATTACAAAGGAACTGTCATAGTGGTACAGATAACACAATTAATGTGGTTAAACTGAGAAACTAAAAGAAATTTCTTTGTTGCTTACTGAACCACAATTAGCCTTCGTTGAGAAATCTTGCTCGTGGTGTGCATGAAACTTTTGCCATTTTACATGCCTCTTCTCACGCCTCCTCTACCTCTTCTCGTCAGCAGTCCTCGGTGACTGTCTACAGAGTCTTATGTCCTGGGAACTTTCTTCCTAATTATATATTATGCATTTACAGAGATCACACTCCACAGAGTCAGAGTCGTTCGACTGTCACCATTTTTCTTAAGGTGGCCTATTGAACGACTAACATGGGTAAAAATGGGCCTCCACTTTTGTCATTTAGCTTTCCCTTGAACCAGGTTCTCTGCAGCAAGGAGCACAAAATTCCTGAATGATCTAGGTTTAAGGTTGTTCAAAGGTCAAAACACTCTTCATATCATTTACACACACACACATATAGATAAATATATATATATATATATATATATATATATATATATATATATATATACATATAATATATATATATATATATATATATATATATATATATATATATATATATATATATATATATATATATATATATATATATATATATATATATATAGTATATAATATATATATATCTATATAGCCTATAAATAAATCCACCTCTGGAGCCTCGATGGCTCGGTCAGTAGAGCAGCGGACTCGGACTTCATAAGAAGTCTGTGTCGCGGGTTCAAATCCGCAGCCGGCCGGTCAGAGGGCGGACACTTTGCTATCCGTGTAGACACCCTGGGATTATGTATGTAATCAACGGATAGGTTTGCTGAAAGCAAATGGGTGTTACAGACTAATACACACACAAACAAAGCCACTCCAACATCTTCTAAAAACATAACAGACGCCCTACACGTCCCGAACTGTCGGCCTAAAACTGCTCACGTCTCCTCGCTGCTGGGAGAAAGGGAGCTAGGGATTTGGCACGATACATATACACATGTGCTACCGGGGTCTAAGCGATGTCAGGCAGGGCAGCCGATCGAGGCTACGGCCTACCCCAACACCAAATCAAAGTCCTTCAAAAGAAGGCATCGTGCTTACCCCATATGAAAAATGGAAAAAAAGCATGTTAAAACGAAGATAGTAATAACCACTTCTCGAAATCTTCACACTTTTTGGATATGCTGTCACTAAAGCCTGAGACCCAAATGCAAGAATATGAAGACTTCCGATGTCCAGAGCAGGATTCAGACCATCATCCAGAGTATCAGAACGAGGTCACGTTGCCAGCCTGACCAAGTGGTCACATCGGCAATACGACACTGTTCTGATTCTTGCGATGCGGATTCGAATCCTGTTACGGACATGAGCATGTTTCACATTCTTGCATCCGTACCTAAGGCTTTGTAGTGACAATCGTATTCAAAAAGTGTGAAGAATTTGAGAAGTTAGGGGGACACTGTGGTTATTATAATTACATACGTATCAGGTAAAAACTGACCATTAAGGGCTTTGCATATATATAAATAATATAATATGGACAATCGATGAAAAACTGAGTGTAGGTCCGATCTGTTTCGTCTTTAAATCTATGACATTTCCGAGGGTTGATACATAGTGGTAGAAATTTGCAACACGTGCTAGGGGAACAGTACTAACGAACAGACAGACGTTGGAAATCAAATAGTCACACCCGAGAAGTGGGAAGAGGAAGTCGGCGGAACTGTACACTCGTTAGCGACTGAGGTCACGTTCTTTATCTACGACGTAGTACAGTATGTATTTGGTCAGGAAACGGAAATGTAAATATTTTCTTTGGTAAATTCAGTGAACTGGTCTCCTCATTAAAACCTCCTATGGGAATGGAAAATGACGGTAGCCTACCCTTTTTGTATTGCCCAGTAGACAGAACTAGTAAGGGGTGTACAAGTTGAATGAATCAGTACAGTCAATTAAATTCATTATTGAAACGGAATAGGGTGGTTACCTAGCCTTTTGGACTGCCTAACTCATGGAACTAGTGATGGGTTTTAATACAGTGTGTACAGAAAACCTGCCAATAATGCTGCCGATGTACAAGTTTCTCCTGGGCAAAGACTAAAGAAATCAGTTTTCATATCCATGTGTTTAAGAGCATTGCGTATTTGCAGCCCTGAATACACCGAGGATGAAATAGATATGATTAGGAACACAGGCAAGAAATTGAAATATCTTGATTCTTTGTAGGCAATGCATAAAAATTGGCGGAAAATATTTTTATAGTAGAACAATGAACTTACAAAACGAAAAACTTGCTTGTACTGCCATATAAAAATTTCAAAGATATTCCCCATCTACTTAAAAATTTTGGAATTAACGTAGCATATAAGAACAATATTGCATAAAACAAGCTCTTATAAAGAACTTTCCCGACAATACTCAAGGATGAGTATATCAAATTCCATGTAAGTCCTGTGGTAGCTTTTATATTGGTCTAACTGGATAAACATTGGTAGAGAAAATAGAACATCATAAAACAGGCATAAGATATGCGCAGGTGAACGGTGGAATTTCCACACATGCCACAGGAAACAATCGTACAGATTTGGCATGCACAGAAAAAGATAGTTTACTCCAATAATGTATTAGAGGGAAGTGTTTCAGAACCAAGTTTTATAGAAGAAGGCTTTTGTAAAAATGAACGTCAGTCCTTTTATTTCAAAAGATATATGTAAAATGTATAGATTTTAAGCTAAGTAGCTGGTAGTTTGCAATGGACAAGGGAACAGGTGTGACACCATACGCAAAAATAACCGGACTGGTAAATAAAATACCTGACATCAGCCACTATCGCGTGTATGATCCCTATTGTCCCGCTTCCCACCTGTCCAGTGTGAGTATTTGGTTTCCAACGGTCTGAATGTTCGTTTGAACTTATATTCACATTGTAAATTTTTACCACTGCGTATCAGTCCTCCGATATTGTCTTAACTTTAAAGATGAAGCCGGTCAAGATTTACACCCAGCGTTTAATTTTCCCTGTGGTTAGAGTTAAGTATACCTTAGTTTTACCAGACCACTGAGCTGATTAACAGCTCTCCTAGGGCTGGCCCGAAGGATTAGACTTATTTTACGTGGCTAAGAACCAATTGGTTACTTAGCAACGGGACCTCCAGCTTATTGTGGAATCCGAACCACATTATAGCGAGAAATGAATTTCTATCACCAGAAATAAATTCCTCTAACTGAGCTTAAGTTTAATAATAAACAGGACAGTGAGAAGACCAGTAATCATTTCTTCTATTTATTTACACCAATCTTTCGGGAATCCTTTCCCATCTTCAGGGCATTAACAGAAGTAATTTTTGCAAAATAAAAAAGTATGCTAAAATAAGCTAATAATTATAAGAAATCTAGTTTTGTAATATAACATTCATTAAGCTAAAAGTAAAAAAAGACTACAAAGTGACTTTAAGCTAATTTACTTTAAGCTTAAAGTCACCTTGTAGTCTTTTTTTTAATTTTAGCTTAATGAATGCTATATTGCAAAAACTAGATTTCTTGTAATTATTAGCTTATTTTAGCATACTTTTTAATTTTGTAAAAATTAATTCTGTTTATAGCCCTGAAGATGGGAAAGGATTCCTGAAACATTGGTGTAAATAAAAAGAAGAAATGATTGCCAGCCTTCTCACTGTCCTGTTATTATTATTATTATTATTATATATATATATATATATATATATATATATATATATATATATATATATATATATATATATATATATATATATATATATATATATATATATATATATATATATATATATATATATATATATATATATATATATATATATATATATATATATATATATATATATATATATATATGTAATTCTAATAGCCACAATGCCCTCTTAATCTTCTCGAATTCTTCGCGCTTTTTGGATATGCTTGTAACTACGAAGCCGAAAATATCCAGACGGAAGAAATTGAAGAGCCTGTGAATAGCGGTCGCGAGAATCAAACCCGCGTTACCATATTCACACGTTGCCGACCTGGCTACGAGAAGGATAAAAGTTTTCGCCTCTCGTTACATACATATATTCAAAAAAGTCGAATTCAGAGATATTTTGTTAAGAGGGCATTGAATAGACCCAGAATTACATATGTGTCTGGTAAAAGGACAAGTAGATTTTTATATTTTCAGCCCAAAAGCATAAAAATGATTGCCTACTTGGCTACGATGGTGAGGATGGGTCTAATCCAGCTCAATGCAAAATATATCTGAAAACGACAGGCTATATGTTGTAACGAGAGGCGATAGACTTTTATCCTTCTCGTAGCCAGGTCGGCAACGTGACCTCCTTGTGAATATGGTAACGCGGGTTTGATTCTCGCGACCGCTATTCACAGGCTCTTCAATTTCTTCCGTCTGATATTTTCGGCTTCGTAGTTACAAGCATATCCAAAAAGCGCGAAGAATTCGAGAAGTTAAGAGGGCATTGTGGCTATTAGAATTACATATGTGTCTGGTAAAAGTGACCAGTAGATTCTACATATATATATATATATATATATATATATATATATATATATATATATATATATATATATATATATATATATATATATATATATATATATATATATATATATATATATAGAGTAATACCCTGAACTTGTGAGATTCAAGTTGCGTGAATTCACAGGCACACAAATTTTTCATTGGAACTTAACTAATGGTCATACATAAGTTTTTCACGGACATGCAAACATTTGCAAACACTGAGAAACCCTGCAAAAGTGTTTATGTTTAATTTTTCATGTAATTTATAAGTTTTCAAGCATTTATGTGTAAATTAAATAACATTGAATATTAAAAGTAATAATTTCTCTCTCTCTCTCTCTCTCTCTCTCTCTTTAGTGAGATGAGAGAATTTTTGTGGTACATGTATACAGGTATGTTTATTTGTTTTGTATGATAAATAAACTTTTTACCTACTAATAAGTACTAATTTTCAAATATTAATAATAATAATAATAATAATAATAATAATAATAATAATAATAATAATAATAATAATAATAATAAAACTGTAATTATAAAATCTGTATAATTTTAAACAAACAAATTCTTCCCCTCATCTTTTGTAAGAGGGTGAAGGCAAAAGCTGTCAGACATGTCATTTAACATGACAAGAAGGGGGAGTGTTGCTGATCAGTAGTCAAATGTTTCTTGTAATTCTCTCTCTCTCTCTCTCTCTCTCTCTCTTGTTCGTAGTTAGCCAACCTACATATTACTGTTTCTCTGTATGTCTTTAACTGTACAGTAGATAATTTTAAATTGATCTAATTTTACCTGTACCGTTTACAAACTGTAAATGTTCCATTCTAAAACATAGAGACAAAGAGCATTTCAGAACAAAAAGAAAGAGACAGAATATAGAAGTTTTTAAAAATGAGGTTGAGAAGACTTCTAAAAATAAATTGGTGGAACGGGGGGAGAGAGAAATAGCATACTAATCTTCACACACCCCTATATTCTTATGTTAATCATTTATTTCTTTTTTTAAGGGTAGCCTAATGTATTAAACTAACTTTTAAATGAAGTTACAGTAACTTTAATTTCATTTAAAAGTTAGTTTAATACTGAATTTCCATCTTTTGATAGCTAATGTAGGAATAACTTCTCTCTCTCTCTCTCTCTCTCTCTCTCTCTCTCTCTCTCTCTCTCTCTCTCTCTCTCTCTCTCATGTTATTCTCTCTGTCTCCTTAACAATTCATAAATAATTTAAATTGATATTTCAAGAAAGGACAATCTCTCTCATGTCTCTATTCTCCCAGTCTCCATAATAAGTGATAAATAATTTCACTCTCTTAAGTAAGGGCAACCCTTATCTCTCTCTCTCTCTCTCTCTCTCATACATAGTTAGCGCTCACACATTTTTACAACTTATTAATTCTCTGTATGCCTTTACCTGTACTGTAGATAGTTTAAATTGATCTAATTTTACCTGTACCGTCTATGAAGTGTAAATGCACTCGTGTAGCAAATACGTTCTAAAACATAGAGACATAATAACTAAGAGTTGTATTAGCCAAAATAAAAAACATTGTTTGTTCATGAAAAAGCATTTCAGAACAAAGAGAAAGAGATGCAGAATAAAGAAGTTATTAAAAAGAGGTTGAGACGACTTCTAAAAATAAATCGGTTGGAAGGGGAGAGAGACAGAAATTCTCTTCCAACACTCTATTTTTATGTCGACCATTTCTTTTTTTAGGGGTAATGTATTAAGCTAACTTTTAAATGAAATTACAGTAACTTTAATTTCATTTAAAAGTTAACTTAATAATTTGGGAGCATGGTTAAAGGTCATATTTAGTGTTTAAACTTTAGAAATAAGCATTTATTAGCATTTTTAGAGACCGTGCCAAACTTACGCGAAAGTTAGCCCTGCATGAGGGGTTCTGGAACCTAACTCATGTAAGTTCAGGTATGATTGTATATATATATATATATATATATATATATATATATATATATATATATATATATATATATATATATATATATATATATATATATATATATATATATATATATATATATATATATATATATATATATATAAATATATATATATATATATATATATATATATATATATATATATACACTATATACACATATATATATATAATATATATATATATATATATATATATATATATATATATATATATATATATATATATATATATATATATATATATATATATATATATATATATATATATATATATATATATATATATATATATATATATATATATATATATATATATATATATATATATATATATATATATATATATATATATATATATAAAATCACAGGAAGCAAGTAGTTGCTAAAAGCTCTGATCAGTCGTCAAAAGTGGGAGAAGGACAGGCATGTCGAAATCGCATGTACTTTATTACAATCCACAGACATTCTTGGATCACAGTTGTCCTATTTTCATGGTTAAAAAGATGAACAAATTAATAAAAATTAAAACTCCATAGACAAAATGCAAATAGTTATAAAAATGAATAAATCTACGGTGTCATACGGAAGAGAAGGCACACCTATGTGTTATGCAATAGAAAGTCGAGTGCCTAGGGAGGGCACTCTGCAGTCGCAGGAGAACTCACGACAGGTATAGCGGTATGGCAGAGTTCTGACTGGGAGTTTAACTGGAGAACAATGAGTTTAATAAATAAGATTCAAGAATTGTAAGGAAATGGTTGTTTGGGGCTCTTCCCAATATCTTAGAATCATCGTAATTCATTTTATCTTTATCATTATGTAAATAATATTGCAAGTTAGAGAACTCAGGATTCAATATATTGATTCCCCATACCCTTGGTGAATAAATCCCAGACCCAGATATGACCCCATTACAGTGATTTTGCAACTTTTTTCGTTCATGGTTAATTTTAATTACATTACCACAACATTGGTCTATGGACGCTGACAAAATTCGCAATCAACAAAAGCCATCAGATGGAGAGTTTTGAATTTCATACGCTACTGCACAATGTATGAACACAAATATTTGATCTGTGTAACTGTCTTTTTTTTAAAACCAGCACGTTCATCTTTGAGCTTTTTATCAATTCCTTCCTCCAGACTATAGAGAATTATTATATTATATACCTGCATTACAACTAACATCTGTGCATATCCTCTATAATTACCACTTTTAGTCAGGTTAACGTATTTTTAGTATGGCTTTCAGCGAGGTCCTTCTAATATACTCTGAGAATATAATTTGAAGGATCTTGGCTTTCAGCAACCAGTCATTAGGTCTTCTTTCCTTATTCCAAATCAGTGTCATTCCATTTTCAACTAAAGTCATCTCTGCAGTGATTTCATCATAACCTGTATTTACTGCCGCCTAAGATTCTTTATTATATAATCCGACTGAAAAACTGTGGATTTATTTATAAGCCCATTCCGGTCTTCACCCACACCTGGCATATCAGTCAAATTATCCCCTCACATCTTTTATGCGTGATCTCAGGTTCCGGTTCCTGGTTCCTAAGCGCTCACTCCACAAACAGTTATCAGCACACTACACTATCCGCGTGAGTCGCAGATCTTTATTCCCTTGTTTTTTTTTTTTTTTACAATTTTAATCGTCTTTAGTTTTACTTTATTTTATAGCAGTGTCTTTCTTCTTCTTCTGATGTTAATATTTACCCTTTCCTCCTTTTGTAACGTATTTTTCACGTTTTCTTTTTGCCCATGGCTATTTCATTAATAGTTCTGTCCAAGTATTCTCTCTTATCTCTTCTTGATCCTCGTTTAACTCTATTATCTGGAGTTGAGTATTTAGCATATTCTTAGCATTCTTCATCTCATCCTTGAAATTTGCCAGCTTGTACCTTTTGCCTTTATCTACCCCTTATTGTATCCTAGGTCTCATCCAATATCCTCTTTCCAGAAGATTGAAAACATTCTTCATGTTAAACCAATCCTCATAGATTAACTGCTTCTCCTCAGCTATGGCTCCTTAGAACTGAAAATCTGTCTGGACATTCAGGTGCAAAACCATTTTGAAGTTCATCTTCAAGAAGCTTTACTGTATCAAATCAAGATACTCTTATCTTTGTTGTTAGGTGCTTTTAGTTTCTGCTCTATTGGGGCAATGAGTTAATGATCACTAACTACATCACATCTGCTCATCTGTAGCTCCTGACATTCCCTAGCGCTCTTTTTCTCTCTTGATTAATTGTTGTGTGACCAATTTGGTGCCTATGACTGCCATTGGGAGATGTCCAAGTGTAATTGTGGATGTCATTTTCTTGGAAAAGTGTAACTCCTGTCACCAAGTAGTACACTAATCAAGATTCCCATTCGTTCTCATTTGAAGTATATGGTAAGCCAACAAATACAGAAATGTACATTCATTATTTATCCTATCATAGTTTCAGTGTAAAATCTAATGTGAACATGTCTAGTTGTGCAGACCCTTAGAATTTGTGACCCTTGTTGCACTGATAAAGAATTTGAACACATAACTTCAGTTTCCCTTAAACTGGGTTACCCAAAGCATTTCATCTCCAAAGCATTTTCTAGAGCAAAAAGTAATTATTAAACGCCTAAAAGCAAAAATAAAGATAAATTTAATTTCAGCAACACACTAGTCCATCCACATCATCAGTCTTTATCTCCAAATAAAAAATTCATAGAATATAATGTCTTATTTTCCAAAAGTATGAAAATAACCTTTAGTCATACGAATTCTGAAGGTAGTCAGGTCACTAGAAATTAATGCAAGAATAGTCTTAACCATAAGGATAAAGGCATTTATTCAATATCTTGTAAAGATTGAGATAGACAGTACTGTGGGGAAACAGGCAGAAGCCTTCGGGTTTGCTTGGAATAACATAATTATTATTGTATGTATAACAGGATCCCAGAAAAGTATGGTAGCAACTATAGCTCAGTTTTGGATCATAGGGTGGGTTGGTTGAGTCTTTCCAGCTATCTAAATCCTGTGATCTACTTTACAGAAGCAGTGTTGTAGGCAAACTTAGGGTTATGAAAGGTTTAATAAATGATTTTAAGAGTAACAAGTCTTTCTCTCAAGAAAATTCTTTCACTGATAAGATGGTATGCTTAGCTGCCAAAATAAACTTTAATTCCTTTTCTATTGCTTCTCCTCCTTTCGCTGCCTCTTTATACAGGTATCTGAAAACCACAGAACTGCTTCGAGAACTATCAAACAACTGCTAAGACCAACAATTTTGGATACAAGCAATCAGAAAGACAACCAGCACGCACACCTCCACTAGATATGGTGGTCTTCAAGAATTGCTGGTAAATTAATGCATGATTCTGCAGATACATCAAAGGCAAACAAGAGGCCTTGTCATTGTTCTTTCTCATTTTCTTTTTCTCTCTCAACAAGTTTTCTAAAATTTATAAAACATTTTTTTGTTTATTAAGGATGAAGAGCCAACTGACGAAGTTGGCAAAATCTTCTTCAACCATTCTGACATCACAAGACAGTGATGGTATTTATTAAATCATTTCATTTTAAGAGTAATGTTACAAATGTACATGACAGCCATCGTCGCCTTGTGGAATAACTGCTGAGCATGTAAGGAGGGCAATTGCAAGGGCAAAGAATGGGAAAACACCAGAGGTTGATGGGGATACAAGTGAGATACTGCAGCACAGTAGTAGAAGTGTGATTGTGATCATGCAGCTAACCAAGTAAGGAATGTCTGGATGAGGAAAAGTTTCACAGAAATGAGTGACAGGGATAATGGACCCTTAGTATAAAAGTAAAACTAAAAGTGGTTGAAACAGGCTGGTAGTGGTCACCGATCTTTCTACACCTGTCATTGACTGCAATGCGTGACCAAACACCAACCGGTCAGCGACTGGCCAACTACTTGTTGGCCACTGGAAGAAGAACAACTGCCCACTGGTTGGCCACCCATCGCTTATTGGCTACCAATGGTTGCAAGAGTGGTCACCTGTGGTTGCAGTCCTGGTCACTCGCTTCCCAGACACAGATTGACAACAACTAGTGGCAGCTCCTTTCACTTTTGGCAACTATTGGGTGACCATATATACCCTCTGACAGCCAACCTTTAACCCAGAATATTAGAGTTCCTCCACTAGGTAATAATTCCTATATTGTGGATGTTAAGATATTCAGGGCTGAACCCAATACCTTCTCTTCCTCTGTCTTTCCACTTTTCTTTCATAATGGAGGAAAATGGACAAGGCAATAGCACCCTCTTGTTGTTTTGCTGCCAGTCATGCCAAGAGCAGAAACTGGTTGAGTGCTATGGGAATTTCCATCCTTGTGTTGTTTACTTGCCAGAAGATGGTAGTGTTGTGTGGTTGATTAGATAGCAGGGACTGTACAGTATATATATATATATATATATATATATATATATATATATATATATATATATATATATATATATATATATATATATATATATATATATATATATATATATAATAGTACAGTGGTCACTGACCTCCTGATGACTGATGGGCCACAGCACACTGTCTAGTGGAGACCAATGATGACTATCAAACACTGTAAACAACTGGATAGGGGGAGATGGCTGACTAGTAAAAATAGTGACAGTTGCCAACCTAATGTGACCAGTGGGCCCCCATTAATCACCCAGTGTACATTTATTATTTGACTAGTGGGTGCCTAGTCGTCTGATGTCTCCAGCCAGTGGCAGACTGACAGCAGATCAATGGCTGACTAGTCGCATGATGGTGGACGACTGAGTGCCCCTCAGTCACCTACTGGTTGCCCACTGGTTGACCACCGGTTGTATGACTGGTTGCTCACCTAAAAAGAAAAAAATATTCAATGGTCGAACACTGGTCACTGGTTTTGGAGGTTGTAGGGGGTCAGGAGTTGGTTGTAAGCCGTGTTTGACAGAGGATAAAGAGAGATGACTGAGACTGACAGGAGAAGAATGGTGTGGATTTTTGACAGGTGAAGAATGGTGTGGATTTTGAAAAGTGTGAGTGTGGAGATCAGGTGTTTGTTTTAAAACAGTTATGTGAGGAATTTGAAAATTAAGGGAAAGTAGTGAATGTGACATAAATGGACCTAGAAAAGGCTTATGAAGGATACAATACTGAGCTAGAGTGGATGGTGCTGAGGGTGTACGGAACAGAAAGTAATTTGTAAGAGGTGATTAAAAGTTTTATCATGGAAGTGAAATGAAGCATTAGTTTGGATGCACAGTTGGGCAAGGTAGGGTTGATGGGAAAAATTAAAGACAGGACATTAATTATGTTGCAGGTGCCAAGCTGAGGGATGGGTAAATGAGTTATGACTGGATTGTGGGATGCATGATGTTTGCAGATGACACAGTACAGATTAAGGATAGTAAAAAAAATGCAGAAACTACGAAATGAGTTTGTATGCAAGCAGTAAAAGTTTAAAGCAAATCAGAGTAAGTGGCAGGGATACAAAGATAAATAGAAATGAAAATATAGACTATTAGATGAAAGTCAATGAAGTTTAAACAGATGTATGATGGTGGGATGAAAGGAGAGGACAGTCAGAGGTTAAGCTAGGACAGTAGCAGTGAATGTGCCACGGACTGGAGGAGACTTTGAGGGTGCATGGAAGCTAAGGTGAGCCTACTGTCCTTTAAGTGAAGCGAGAATGTTCAATACAAACGAATAAAAAAGGTTGAATCTGTCGAGGTGAGTGTTTTACAGAGTATATTGAGCAAAAGAAGAACTAGCAATGGGAGAAATGCATGCTGTGGAGGACTATAGGGTGCATGTAAAAGTGTATAATCCAAAGCCATAGAAGGAGGAGAAAATGAAGACCCAGAAAGCACTGGATAGAATGTGCAATAGAAGCACTGGAAAGTAAAAACTCTTAATACCAAGAAAAAGAGAGCACGTGTGTAAGATAGCAGTTATTGGCACACTGTCTTCTTGGCTCCGTAAAGAGTATTAAATACAAACTATAAAATACAAAAGCTATAAAACACAAAGCTATAAAACAGAAAATTTGGAAACAACCGGATCGAACCATGAATTACGATTTGTTATAAGAACTTTGAAATTAGCACATGATCAGAGTAGCCCCTACTTTAATATATGGTAGAGTCTCTCTTGATTATGAGACAGAACATTACAGAACCTTCATGGATCTGGGGAAGGAGGCAGGTCTCACAGGACCAGAACTTACCAAGTGGGTCAAGGAACAGATGGATGACTTGGACAAGCAAGAGAGGGAAGAAAGAGTGGAACAGCAGAGTTATGAAGCAGAACAGAGGAGGTATGCTGAGGAACAGAGGAAGTGTGAAGTAGAACAGAGGAAGTATACTGAGAAACAGAGGCAGCTGGAAGACTCAAGAGAAGAGCGGAGAAGACAGCATGAATTAGCCCTCAAGGAAAGTGAGCTAGCCCTCAAAGAAAAGGAGCTCAAGCTGGAGAAGGCTCAAAGGGAAAATGCGGATGCTATGGCTATCCAACAAGCCTCCAACCCCACACCTGCTGCGCCAAATGCTCCGATCTCAAGCATTAATTCCCTAGTCCCCCAAGTGGACTGAGGAAGAGCCAGAATCATGGTTGGAGGAAATAGAGTTGCTCTTTGAAAACTACAACACCACTGAGACAGAGAGGGTCTTAGTGCTCGCCAAGCACATGGAAGGAAAAGCTAAGGCAGCCTGGTAGAAGTTCGTAGGGCCATAATGAATGCCTACGAGATAACCCTGGAGAAATGGAGACAGCGGTTACGAGGTCTTGCCAAGGAAGTTGGCTGGTCCTGGACTGAATGGGCCTGTTGCAAGACCGAGTCTGGTACCTGCTGGTTTGACTCCCTGTTGTGCACTACCTTCGAGGACCTATTAAATTGGACCATGCTGGAGGATCTTTTCCAATGTGTGGCTGGGCCCCTTGCTGTGTATCTCAGTGATAATCAGACCGTCACACTTATGGAAGCCTGCTGTATGGCTGATTCATGGAAAACCTACAACCAGTCCCACAACACACCTCAGCTGCGCATAGTGCCACCCGGGTACCTCTCAGGCTCGAATCAACCAAAGAACAGACTGCCTAGCAAGCCTACAGTATGTGCACCCACTATAAAAAATTGGGGCACACTGAATCTGAGTGCCACTACAAGTTGGGTAACAATAAGCAGCCTTCTGCAAACAACCAGAACTCCTCTCCCTCTATGTCCACTCAACCCTCTCCACCAACAGTCACTGCAGGTCACCGAGCCCCCATCAAAGGCTCTTGCTGATCCGGTGGTGATGCTGGCCACTATAGTACTGGACAACTGGCCTGCCCAAATCATGTCCCAGCCACCAAGTTCATCAACTTAATTAGCATCTCACTCTCCTCAGCAGGGCTGCAGAAGATACTTTACCCTGAGAGACTGGATACAGAGTTCATCTCGGTGGCACCCCTTAATGGCTCTAGCCTGCCCGTGGCCCTACCGGTCACAGTAGACACTGCAGCCGATGTTAGCCTGATTTCCAGGGCCCAAGTGCCAGTCAGTGGAATGGTTGATGAGCAAACTCGGTGGGAGATGAAATGGGTAGAGGGCCACACCAGAATCATTCCCACGGTCAAGCTCCAGGTCATGACACCTTGGGGCAAGCTACCTCACTGGGTCGGGACCTCCTCTGGAGAAGCCCTTCCCCAATGCCACTTCACCACCATGCTACCTCCTCCGCAGAGGGCCCTACTCCAGGATCACCAAATCAAGGAACAGCCACTTTGACTGTTGTGCCACCACAAGAAGAAGAACCACCTTCCGCCCACTGATGTGGTCAGCAGAAGGGGCACACAAAAAAATTCTAGGCCTAGTCCTCCCTCTCCACGAAAGGATGGCCAGCAACAAGGTCCTCTGTCTCCACGAAAGGATGGCCAGCAACGAGGCCCTCCCTTTCCACGAAAGGACATTCAAGAGAAGCAGTACCGCTGTAGAGAATGCAAGGTAACAGGCCACTCCACTAATTGGGAGGGCTGACCAAATAAGCAATGCCCAGCGGACGCCCCAAATCAAGACTCTCCAAGAGGCTCTGACCTCCAGCTGGGACAGGAATCTCTGTCTCAGCCAAACTCAAGCCATCCGCAAGGTATTGCACCTCTGTACCCCTTGTCACGCATGCCTGACCATCAATAGCTGCCGGTGCCACTTGCAAGCTCTGAGCAGTGCCATGCTCAGTCCATCTCGGGCGTTCAGCCACCATTAAAAGAGGACCCTGTGCTAGATCCAGATCATGAGATGGATCCTCCTCTGGGAGATCCAGGACCCATCACTGCACTAATCTTAGCAACCTGTGAGCCTCCAGCACCCGACACATCTTCCTCACCAAATCCGTCCCCAGAGGATGAACCCCTGGTGGATCAAACTGCTACACCTTCTCTGGGAGACCAGGAACTGGCCTCCCCAGACGCAGAGGTTGAGACCGTTCTTGCTCTGGTTGTTGCAGCAGCCGGAGTAGGGAGCCCTCCTGTAGCCTCTGAGGTTACCCCTGACTTCGTGCCCTCTAGCCCTTCTGGCCTTTCCCCAGAGTTGGTGCCCTCATAACCTCCTAGGACTGACATAGATAGGCCTTGGAGGAACCCGAAGAAGAAGAAGGGGCAGAAGAGAGCCAAGTAGTTGCAAAAGCCATGAGCTCACCCTTGCACTC